>NC_030433.2:15093898-15256398 GCF_001660625.3 Ictalurus punctatus
ATGACTGTTTTGTCCAAAAACTATTTGAAATGTTGACTCGTCGGACCACAAAACACGATTCCACTGTGCTACTGTCCATCTCGGATGAGACCGAGCCCAGAGAAGTGAGCGGTGCTTCTGGACAGTGTTGATGTATGGCTTCTGCTTTGCATAGTAAAGCCTTAACTTGCATCTGTGGATGCAGCGGTGAATGGTGTTGACTGACAAAGATTTACCAAAGTATTCCCGAGCCCATGTCAGGATATCCATTACACACTCATGACGGTTTTTAAGACAGTGACGTCTACGGGAACGGAGATCACACACATTCAGAAGTGGTTTTCTGCCTTGCCCTTTACGCACCGAGATTTGACCGGATTCCTTGAATCTTATAATTATATTGTATACCGTAGAAGGTGAAATGCCCCAAATCCTACCAATTTGTCTTTGGGGAATGTTGTTCTCAAAGTGTTATTCGCTGACGCATATGTTGGTAGATTGGCGAGCCTCGACCGATCATTGCTCTTGAAGGACTAGGCCTTTTTTGGAGGCTCCTGATATACTACGATTAGACGATTGCCTCAGCTGTTTCACATCACCTTCTTATTTCAACTTGTCACATCGCTATTAGTCCTAAATTGCCCCTGTCCCAACTTTTTTGGAACATGTTGCATGCATCAATTTCAAAATAAACGTTCACCTTCAAAAAACTATGCAGTTGTCTTTATACGTTTTTTGTTTAAATACAAGTCAAAGTACATTTACGAATGACTCCTCTTTGCTTTTATTAGCATTTTCCATACTGTCCCAACTTTTTCAGTATTAGGGTTGTACTTTTAATGTTTGGGAGCATCCACAAAATGAATTAGGTCTTGTAGCCACGTCTGTTTTAGTCTATATAAACAGTTGTTCTCTCAGTGGCTTCTCTTTTTTCTCTTTCGTGAAGTTAATAATTTAAAGGAACAGCTTTATCTCTGACTGTTATGTAGGGCTTACACTGGAGACTCCTTCCAAAAATCTCCTAACATGAAGCTTCACCATATCAACAATTACATATTTTTTATTTGTTTGTTTGTTTGTTTTATTTTTAACCTGCCATACAAGTCCACAATCATGTATTAGAACGTGCACATTAACATAAATGTGTAATTTGCTTAACAACTTCTGTTATTTAAAATGATTCATTTAACAAGGCTGTTGTAGAAATTTCAATCATTTTTGTCCTGTTGGTTATTATATTTCCCCATATGCTTACTTTGCCCAGAAAGTGCTTGCGGTACGCTCGTATGCCGTAGTTACTCTCCAATCGATATCCAAACTCTCCCCCTGGGTTGGCGCCCTCTTCATCTTCCTCATGATACCAACTGCTTTCTCCAGAGTTTGGTGTGATGGCTGGGGTTTCGGGATCTTCGATCCAGTATCCTCCAGGCTGTGGAAGGATCACTTGAGGGTATGGTGGGCCATCCTGTAGCACCTAATGCACAGAAGATATATTTAAGGAAAGTAAAATGAATGTGTTTCAGATTGAGTTCCGTTAGTCTCAGTGTTTAACAGTATAACACCCAAAATATATAATTCACTTGATTGGCTGTGTGAGAAAAGCATACAAATTGAGAGCTCTCTCACCTTTTCTATACTCGGATACGAAACATCGTCATCCTAAATGGAATAAAAATATGTTAAAAGTTTTGTTCTCACAACATATCTCACATTTTTATCCCCCATGCTCAAATAGAAGAATACAAACACAAAAATACGTAGTTACACGGATGAGATGAATGGACATTCTGCAAGCTGATGGCAGAGAATGCCTGTACATTAAATTTCCTAAAAACAGGAACATGATCATGCACATAACCAGAATGACTGTGTGTCAGGGTAAAATGATATGAGAACAAAAAAGTGCAAATATCTTGAATATAATCAATTTTACCTAACAGTCAACATTAGAGGTTTCAAATAAAACAAATATGAGCTTAGTAAGCAGCTTCTTGTAATATGAACTTTGCTTGCAATGTCTTTTTCTTTTGTTGGATAATTTTGCTTCCTTGTATAAATCAATGGTAGAAAATATTGAAACATCATATAGAGAAATAGATACATTCACCTATATTCAAGATATTTTCACTAATATTTTTTGCACTGTGATGGGACACATCATTGCTCAAAAGGAACACTTCAAGTCAGTGATACAGGCGGTGTTTGAATTGTGAAACTCTAGGAATACTGGTAATTCTGAATCTTGTGAAGAATGTACTCTGCTGGCTGAAGACAGTTTTAAAACCACAGCAAATGAGCATTTTTGCTTACACTTAATGTAATGTAACTGATTGTACGGCATCTAATGTCCCATTAGGGTCTGAGAGTGAGCAGTTAATATGTCATTAAATACAAATATTCAGGTTTTTAATGGGATACTGGTTTAATATTTTACTTCTGTACTTTTGTGTCTTGTCTGTGACACTAGCAGTGATTGAATTGTAATAAAACAAAAACTCCAGGTGATCAAAAACAGTCGATGGGAAGTGTGTTTGTTAGGAGACATTTATTTAACATTTATGGAAGGAGTTTCAGTTGTAAGTGCTTTGTAACAGTCCCAGCTGTTTATCGCTGCTATAACCCATGTGAGAATAGGGAATATCTTGTCTTTCGAACATTCCAGAACATTAACTCTAACTCCGAACCGTTAAAATGTGCAACATGTTGTTTAGTAATTAATTAAACATTGTACTATTGTAATTGTAGTGGCATAACATGCATTATTTTCAGCACAGCAAAGTCTGTCGTGTGTTGTTCCTTATATAAACAGCAATTCCAGGTGACAATGATTCTGGCTGTAATGCAAGTAGATTTATAGAATTATATTAATGTGATCAGTCTAATATGTTATCGTTACTTATATGGTAAAGGTTCGACATAATCTAAGGCTAATAACGTTTATGGAAGGAGCCTCCAGTGACAATGATTTGTAACAGTCAGTAAGGTTCTGCCACGGGACTTCAGCACAGAGAAGTTTATGCATTCCAATTTCTCAGTAACATGGCCAAATGTGTTTTTTTTTTTTTTTTTTTCGGTCTTATTAACTTTAAGAGAGACAAAAAAGAGACGCTGGTGAAGGAACGATTATGTTTATCGTTGCTATAACATAAGTGATAACAGGAAGTATCTTATTTTGTGGACGTTCCATAACATTAAATATAATTGTAAATTATTAAAGAAGCTTGATTCATTTATTCATAAATTAAAAATTGTAATCATTGGCAAATCACTGTGGAATGAAATGAATTACAGACTTTGGGCCATTATAGGAAAATAATCCACTTCGGGTTGGTAACTGCCCTCCACTTCTGCTTCAGATCCACACCACACCATTGTTGATTCTTATAACAACACAGCATGCCGTATGTTATTCCTTATTTATCCTGTTGAGTACTCAAATCTGATTGGTCAGAAAGTGTTCCACATTATCTAATACTAATAATACCTGGATAATAAACATGCGCAACAATAAACATACTTTTGTTTAACTGAAGATTGTTGATATGGTGAAGTTTTGTGTGTTGTCAAAGCTTTCCACCACGGGATGTTGGTGCTCCATTAAATTCGTTCTTTAATAAATAAAACATGGAATTGTTGACAAATTGCTGTGGTATAAGAGGAATAAGACACTTTGGATGCTTTGTAGTAAATGAGATTGATTATTTTCGTATAACAGCATGTCACTTTGTGTTTCACTCTTACTTCAAACTCTATGACACCATCTTTGACCTGAAGTGTAGCTTTGAGCTTATTATTTGTGCACTGCAGACCTTTACTCTCTGTGGGCCTGGCCTCATCTCATCCACCTCAGACACCTGCTACGGGTCAAGGTCAAAAGGTCATGAGGTCATTGACTAGTTGAGACGTGACATTTGCTCATTTTATTAAAAGTTGTTTTAGTCATAGAATTTACTCTAAGGAGCCTGTCTGATGGTAGAATTATTTGAACAGACAAAAAAATAAAAAATTCTTACCTCCATCTTTTCTAGTGAGTCGAAGAATGGTGCAGACTGTGGAGGGAAAAAAAGATCAATTAATCAATGAGCCAAATAGACAGGTTACACTAATTAGTAAACATGACAGCTGACTCTTACTTGATTGACTTGACTGTGTCATTCACGGTAAAATAATTGGAACAATTAAAAATTAGATTGTCACAGAAAATTTTCTTTAATGTATTCCTGCATTATTATTTCTGTCCAGCATGTGAACAAAGCTATAGAGAGAATTCTGCTGTCTGTGTTCATTCAGGCATATTTTATTGTTAGTGGTATTCAAAAATCCTTCCTCTTCCAAAACTGAAAAAATATAACATTTTTTTTTTTGTTTCTAGGTCTAGGGACTGTCTGAGTCATGGTCCACTGATCAAGCGGGACACTATTTCTGCAACATCATAAGCTCTTTCTGCTAGAGAAAAGACAAAGGAGGTGCTGTTTATTTCCTATAGGCCTATGCACCAGTGGCACAGCCAATTACTCCCTTTTCTCCCTGGGCCCTGGTCCTCGTCATGCCAAGGAACAGTTAAAGGGACGTTCCAGCAAACAAAACAAAACAGAACAAATATTTTATGTTATTTATCATGGTCTGTACTATTCTGTAGGGCAGTAACTCATCTCTTATCATCAAGCATAAGTGTTTTGGCAGAGTTCATAATTTTGTCACATTTATGTCTTTATCTCTACATAACCGAGCATGCATTATACCAATACATCATGCAGTCACTGGATCATTGGGAACCCTTACCATGAGCAGTCAGTCATTACTGGAAAAAAGTACGCAAAATTGAAGAAGTATTCTTCTTTGTCCTTGTTCTTTATTGCAGATACGTTTTGTTGTGGTAATTATAAAAAGCAAATAGTTTATGGGTTTATTCTATGGAATTAAATTTGTGCCAAAAGTATTGAAATTTTCAAGAAACTAATAAAAAGAAACAATAAGAAAGAAGAAAAACACTCTGAAACTGAAAACAGTGAAATCGATGGCAATAACTGAACACAGTCTACAAATAAACACCATTCTTTGTTAACAGTTTTCTAACCTTTGTTTTCGCCAATCACGGTTTTTGCTTTTACACTTTCAAAGTTTACGTCCCGCAAGTTTACGTTCCCCATTCTGGCACAAATCTCACGTGTGAGCGGGGCTTAACAGTGATTTACTCTCATTGGCTAGTGAGATTTCCCTGACCAGGAAGTAGAGACTTCAGTGTTGTGAATTTTGAAGAGCGTTCTGGATGGGGATTTCTGTACAGTTATAGTGTTTGTACTTTGTAGAGGAAATGACTCACTTAGACTGTATACTCGTTCATAATTATTATTTGAGGTTTGGGTAGACTCATACGACTATATTTTCGAGGCGAGCTCTCAGGAGATGCACGAAGCATTGTTGTTGTCTTCATCGTCAACGTCATCACCGAGCTGTCGATCCAAATCAGCTCGAAAGAAAGACTATGTAATTCCTCCGACCCAGAGAGCATGGCCAATTTTGCTCCCTAGACTCCCAGGCACGGATGGCTGTGGCATCATTGGAATCCAAACTTGAGATCTCCAGATGATAGCGCAAACACGATTCTATTGCACCGCTCAGGAGCCACAATCTTTCCCTTTAGTTACTAGAAGACTTTTGTGCTAGCCTGTACCTTGTTTTTTGTTGTACTTCAAAATTGACTTCCACATCCATATCAATCATCAGTATGTTAAATACAGTTAGTTGTTACTCTGGGAAATCTCAGCTACTGTGTCACCACTGTGAGCGATGACTTGGAATGTCTATAACAGACGTACTGCTGGTTAGATTTTTATTTGTGCCCCTTTAATAGAACCCAGCTTTAATAGAACTCTTTGGCTTTCTGGTTTATTATGAGATCTACAATTACACACAGACTTTTTATGTTGTAGAGATACACACACCTTGTGAAACTCTAAAATTATACAGAATTTCTAACAGCAGCAGAGTCAGATCTAATAAACCCCAACCCCCTGTATATGCACCATGAACTTTTATTAAGTGAACTGTTGTAGACTTTGATTTGTTGCTGCAGCACCTCTCAAGAAATGCTGCAAAGCATAGAGCTAAAAAAAACAAAACAAAACAGGATAAACAGATTAAGGTTTCCAATCTGTAACCATCCCAGCCTCTTTGCAGTGTGTTTGCTGTATCTCTGAGTCAGAAGATAAAAAGAAACTTATCTCACCTTCAAGGCAGCAGGAGCAGTTCTTGGTGGAGATGGAGGGCAGTCTGCCAGGGGAACACTTGAGATGGTCAGCATCTCCTGCTTCCTGTAATATAATATTGTCAAGTATGAACATTAGAATGCTATACAAATTGCATAGCAATTTTATACCAATTGCACACTTAAAGCATTTGCTTTAAAAGACTTGTTGTATCCAGATCACATGGTAAACAGCTTGAGACCTTCAACCATAACCTGGGATCTACATCCAACATTTCTTACTCTCTTACTTGATCTACAATGAGCTTGCTCCGTTTCATCATTATAAAGTTCATCCAAAAGTGATGGGTCATAGGTTCTCCGCATAGAACTTTAGAGTTTAAAAAAAGCTCACAGCCTGCTTCACATTCACTTTTCTCAGCTTTGCATTTCTTATAGCATGGAACATGGTATGGTTTAAGATTGAATGTGTGTGTGTGTGTGTATGTGAGAGAGAGAGAGAGAGAGAGAGAGAGAGAGAGAGAGAGGGAGAAAGAAAGACAGAAAGATGAACAGGCCTAAAAATACCCACCCAATAATTCATACAGTCTCTGTAGAACTTAAGAATAGATTCCAAGGATCCATCATTAGACATGTCTCTAGTTCCTATTAGGGATGTCATATCATCCATTATACCTATCCATTATACCATAACGCCATCCTCAGACATTACAAATGAAATTTTTTGGAATTGCAAACAGCGGCATATGAGAAAGCAAAGATGCCTATTTTGACATAATGAATCCTTCCCTAGGAATACCACCAACTTCATTATAATAAAAGTAAAAGAACAATGTTAAATCAGTGACACCTCATAAGATCCCAATTTCAGTTACTTAATTTTAACAGCTAAACCAGCTAAGCCAGAGAGTTGTCTTTTAAAGTGATCCATGCTGTGCCATAATCCTTATCTTTCACGCCCCAGAAAGGTACAGATTAGGGGGAAAATCTAGTTTGACATTTTTATCGCTTTCAAATCCAGGCTGTTGCTGAGGAAACCAGTGAATTTCTACCCAGCTCATCACTTTTGGAGACAGACTTGGGCAAATGTGTAGACAAAGCCACTTTGTTCGCCAAGGGGCTTTAGGCACTCCAGCACACATATTCATAACACCATGTACACGATGTTTCATAGTTTGGCAGATATTCACTACAGAGCTGATCACAACCTCAAAAGTAAACATGACATGCCAAGGGTTGACTGATCCATACTCATAATTATTTAATTATAGATATCAAACAGAATCACCCTGCATCCCATGTACACATGTCAACATTTAAAGTCACACAGTAGTTATTTTAAAGATAATACATTTGTTTCTTTATTAAACAATAAATTGCTTATTGTAGTGCTTCTGCAATAATTGTTACTAGTCACAGATAAGTGATCTATTTATTAAAAAATGTAGGTTATGTAAATATGTATATTACAAGTGCCCCCCTTCCTCTGGTGAGCCTGTGTTGCATGGCCTGAATTTGCATAGTGGAACCTGATTGGCTGTTATATTTTGTGATGCAATAATAATAATAATAATAATAATAATAATAATAATAATAATAATCATACTTTGATCAGTGCGTGTACTTGGGTTAATTCTCAAGAAAAGATCTAATCATAAAAAACATGGATTTGACTCATGCCGATAAACATTCCATGCTAAATGATATATGGAGGTGTTTTGGAGGCTTTTTAAAAATTTTGAGATAAACAATTTGAGATTTGGTGCCTGAGTAATATATTTCTGGCATATTCCTGACTACAGCACTGCACACAGTTCAATTTGCACTCAGACTAAGCTGCTGGTAATTGTTTAGATTTAATAAAAGGCTTATTGGGGAAGAAAAAAACAAGCCCCTGGCACAAGTGATAATAAAATTTTACACTTTTTAACCATCAGTTGGCAACCAAGAGTGGCAATAATGAACAAATAAGAGACTGAGGAAATCAATAAATGAATATGGAGAGTGGAAGAAGTGAGGGAAAATTACAGAATAAACAAAAATAGCAGCAGGTAAAAGTGCAGACCCAGCAACAGACTATTTTCAGAAATGAATCAATGTAAACTCCTAATTCTGCTTAGATTTTGATCGACAAAATGTTCTCAGGACTGCATGGTACAGAGCAGAATGTTGCAAACAGCAATTATATTACATTTGTGTACATTTCATCACTATGAAGCAATGTACTTCTCTAAGTGCAAATGCACTTCTCTAACGCAGGCAACCAAAAATACTAGTCCTCTACAGTAGTAATCACTTATCTCAGAATATTCACACCTGAGATGGAACAGATGTGATCTCTCTCTCACACACACACACACACACACGTCACACGCTCACCCACCGCTGGCTGCCTCTGCTTCTGAGTCTCTCTCTTTCTCGCTGTTTGCGTGAGCGGTGCAGGAGTCCGATGAGAGCCACGGCTGCACGTATCCCCGCTCTCCTACAGCGCACTCTGGATCTCAGCTCAGACATGCCTCAGTCTCCTAGACACAGACTCGCACCTGGATTCAATCTCAGTCTGCCTACATTACAGTAGCACTGAGCTTCAGCCGACACTATTCCACTATTTCCAGAGCGCGAGTGTCTTTGTGTTTGAGCATCCTTCATCATCTGTCTGTCTCTGTCTCTCTCTCTCCCTCTCTCACACATTTTGTATCTGTCTCTCGCACTGCTCCACCAGCCCTCCCTTTCAGCTGGCATTTCGCTGCATACCTCTCTCTCTCTCTGTCTATCCTTGGCTCATTATCATCTGTGATCCACTCTTAATATGTAGTACATCTCTGTGCTGTGTCCACGTTATATGTTACTCAGATTCTCTCACACCTTTGTCTCTCCTGCATATCCTTTCTGTCCCTTTCCACGGAATGAGGACAGATTGTACCAATTCACATCCCTAATCTCCTATGGATTTTCTGATTACACTGGGTGACTAAGACTTTAGTTTTCTGCTCGCTAACAAATACAAGCTCTCCACCATCTCCTACATGACAATTAATAGCACACTCCCAGACATTACTTTTTTTTTTTTAAAATTACCATGTACTACTATTACACATAAGTACATTCAGTTTCAGTAAGATAGTGGCCTAATTGGTGACAACAGGAGTAAATGAAGAATTACCAGGCATCGACTACAGAAACTGTCCTATATTTGTCCTAGCCATGATGAAGGTCGTATTTAATGTTATTTATCATGGTATGTACTGTTCTCTGGAAGCTCTGGAAACTGAATGATTCCCGAAGCTTACACAACATTATAACTTGAACTGTCGAGATTCATGACAACTCATATTTACAGTATGACTAATAGCACATAAGAGCTGCATGGGCTTACCAACTGCACGATCGATACCAATCTAGGAAAGCAAAGGCCAACATGTTAAGAGGAGAGCACTAATTGAAGTTTACTCTATATATCAATCAACAAAATTCCCATGATTGGCCTCATCAGGGTTCAAATTCACAAACTCTTAAATAGTTGGGTCACGTTGAAACCCATCTCGCACATGTTTAACCATTTATGAGGAGTACTAATTAACAAGGTAGGCGTCTACATGTCCAACAGTGGCAGATTCATAGTTCTTAGCCTTCATGTTGACATAAAGCACATTAAATTCAGTCAGCACGATCCATTTTTCCTGCCATTCTTTTCTGTGGCAAGGAAAAACTCCCTGAGACGACATGAGGAAGAAACCTTGAGAGGAACCAGACTCACAGACAACAGGTAAACCATCGTCTCCTGGCTGACATCAGCATTATACAAATCATTACAGTATGCAGATGTAGAAAACTAAAAGCAAACAAAAGTGTGTTAAAATAATATTCAGTATGTGTATATTGTGAATAAGAGTCCTGGATTGAGTACAGGACAATTAAATTATTATAATTAGATGACGATCCTAGGTACAAATCTACAGTACCCAGGTGAGATTGTCCACTAAAGCAAGGCAGTGCAAATCTTTAGGACGGAAAGTGCAGAAATCTCCTAACAGAAGTAGAGAATCAGGATGAAAGGACGTTTTAGCTGGTGTTCTCTGATGAGCTGGCAGTGTGAAATACGTTTAAAGGATATAATTTGCAAAAGACTACATAACTTGGGTGAATGGCTAACTCTTCAAATTACAATTCTTTCATGGTTTTGATTGAGTCTTTATCCCACATAGAAGAAAAGTCCATAATGAGATGCTGGCATCATCCACATTTGCTCTGTCCCTGTGAATTTAGCTTCCACACACCACCTTGCAATTGCCAATACTTATTCAGGAGAAGACGATAATGTATTCTGAGGCCATTGTAAAAATAGCCATCCTCTCTAACACACAAAATGAATTTGGCATACATACAGTATGTGCAATATATATTCAATTATAACCACAGGTGACTTGTATCTATATTTGACCCTTGACGCAAAGAGCATGTGGGGCTTTGAGGGATGTGTTAACACTTTCAGTTACAGAGAATGCAGGAAAACAATAAAAAAGGGTGTTATTCTCTAACCAAGTGAAGCACATGCTCTCATTATGAGGTGCATGTGAAAAAAGACACTGATGACTGACGGGATAACCATGCCAACATTCCCTCAGGAGCCGGAGTCCACAAACGCACGCTGCTGTTTATTTCTTTTTTTTTTTTGTATTGAAAAATGCATTGCTTGACACAAAACACTGACATTGTTTTCGCACAAAACACTTTTATTCTCGTCATGAAATCCATTTTTAAATATGATGTAGCCGAGGTTGAGGAATCGTCAGAGCTAGAATTCACAGGGCACTTATATTTCTAACTCTTTTTTTTTTTTTAAGAGAAAATAATATTACAAAAAACATACATCTGGTTTAGACCATGCCCACTTTGGATTTTCATCCAAATATAGAAATGGATATTTGTACCATTAAAAACATACAGATACTGGCATTGCATTACACCCCTAGTATGTATGATCTGCATCTTCAAACCCCTCTCTTCCTAGACTCGCTGTCATCTCTTTCTTGGCCTGGGTTAACAATCCACCCTATCTATGACAGACTGAGCATCTTTCACTATATGTGTGTATATAAATATATATAAAGCTTTCATATAAATTATATGAAATACATGTAAGAAATATATTTCAGTGGTTTTCATCCTTGTATATGAGATTTCTATTTCAGTAAAGCGGACAGCAAGAGTGCTATAGACACCTGTTGTCTGCAGGGTGATGGAAAAGTCAAGAGAAATCAATAGCTGTGAGGGCTGGAAGTTAAATGCAGTGCATGGCGCTGTATAGACTCAGAGTGCTTCATTAAGACCATTCATTCCAACAGACAGGCAGAGAAAGAGACTCTTGCTCCAAGATAAGCACTCGTAGCTGATGAGATGGGAGACATGCTCAAGGACAGGTGTTTAGTGTGCTAGGCCATGAGTGACAGCTCTACACACACACACACACACTCACAGTTTCAACATACCATGTCACACCATGGCAATCACTGAAATGTGATTTCAGTGATCTTGACTATGGCAGGGTTGTTGGTGACAAATGGGCTGGTGTGACTGCTGAGCTTCTGAGATTTATGCACAAAAGTCTATAGAATTTTACGAAGAATGATACAAAA
This sequence comes from Ictalurus punctatus, assembly GCF_001660625.3. Taxonomy (NCBI): domain Eukaryota; kingdom Metazoa; phylum Chordata; class Actinopteri; order Siluriformes; family Ictaluridae; genus Ictalurus; species Ictalurus punctatus. The sequence goes on from NC_030433.2 coordinate 15,105,722, forward strand.
AACAAAAATAAGCCGTGAGCATCAGTTCCATCTCTCACCTTGTTGATGAGAGATGTCAGAGAAGAATGTCCAGACTGGTTTGAGCTGACAGGAAGGCTACGGTAACTCGAATAATCACTCTATGAAACTCTGGTGAAAAGAAAAGCATCTCAAAAGACACAAAACACCTAATCTAACCTAATCTAAAGCAGACAGACTGAAACAGCAAACCATATCAGGTTCCAATCTTTTCAGCTGAGAACATGAATCTCAGGCTACAGAGGGCACAGGCTTACCAAAACTGGACAGGTGAACACTGGAAAAACACTGCCTAGTCTTTTTCCAGTGTTTAACTGCCCAGTTTCTATGAAGCTGTTATATATGGTATACATATACGTATATATTGTCCAGGATTTTTAGATTTTGCAAATACAGAAATTAATGCAAAATCAGGCACACTACACAATATTCGGAGGGACTTGCAATTTTTCAGAATTACCGCAGATTTTCCACAGAATTGGGCTAAGACATGTCATGTGACATCATAACAATGCACATTCAGCCAAAGCCCTCTCTGATTTATGTGCGTTGAACATGAATACAGCTAAAAGGTCTCATTTGCCAACAAACATCACTGCAAAAGATGAATCGCAGATTTAGGGGAAAAGACACACGCATTTTTGACCATAACAATCACAAAAAACTCAACAAAATCCTGCATGGACTGGTATATTGAACTATACCACGAACACTGGCACAAAACAGAAATACACCCAGGATGGGACTCCAGTCCATTGCTGGAATATGCATGCTCCCAGACAGGAATCTGCAGAAGGGACATCAGTTATTCTTGACACCAGACATGTGAGGACACAGACAGAGACAGGTTTATCTGCCAGCCTTTCCATCATCACCCTTTGATGCATGCAGCTCTGTATTAGAGGGTGTGCTCAGTAGGGAAACTGCGATGTCTGCCCTTGCCCTATCACTGTTTATGTTCTTGTCTTCCGCTTTCTTTTCTCTGTACAGCCTTTCATTTTCACCCAGTGCAAATGAAACGGTGCTGACCTACAGTCTCTCCTTTTCTTTCTCTGGCATCCTGTGTCCATCGCTGTTATTCACCTGTTCTCTCTCTGACCTTTTACAGCGTGTAATTGTCTCTCTTTCTGTGAGCTTTCTCTAGGTTAGAGGCCGACAGTTAGCAACACATTTAGATACATAATGGATAATGTCAGTAGCCCCGCAGCTTTCTCCTCCTCCTCCATTCTGTAGCCATCAAGGCAGAAATGCTGTATTTTTCAGCAAAATGTCAACTTTAAATTTGCTTCCAGAAATAACTTTGCATTTCAATGAAGTAAAAGGCCAAAAACCTGTCTGACACTGCAGGGGGGGTGCTATATGAAAAGAAACAGTACAGAATGTGTAGGATATTCCACTGTGTGCTTATATATATAGTGGAATAATAAGTGACAATGTTACAATGAGCACTGAACTTCATTATCGATTAGCCAGACTTATTGTTTTAGGTATATTTAGCTATATGCAGTCCCCATTAATGGAATACCAGTATTCCAATGGTATACCTGGCCAGAAGGCTTATTTTAGGTTTCACAATTCAAATTATAGTTCCAGTGACGCTTGCTGAAACTTAGACGCTGCATTTTGCGAGTTTCTCTCAGAAAAGGCGACTTCTTGTACCCCGTCCAAAACTCTTCCTGCTATGGACGTGGTGTTGATTCTGAGACTTGATTTTCCCAAGAATCAACTAAACTGTAAGATCTTTGGGATCTTCTTTGCCTCCCTCACCATGCCTCATTGTGCAGAAGGGCAGCATGCTCGTGTGTATCCAGGTCCTGGAAAATTATTAACATTTCCAGACTTGTAAAACTTTGAGTGGAAAGTTGGAATCACTGTGTGTAAAGGTGCCAATATTTTTGGACTGTAAGGCAACAATAGCTACCCTGTTACCTTAATCATTATCCATACAGCTCCATTATTCTAGCCTGTTCATGGAGCTATGCAAAAGGCAAGTGGTCCGAAATTCTGTGAAGAATTGTCTCAGAGGAAGACATTTTATTGAGCTAATTTAGCCAAATTAACCTGCTTTTAGATTGTGAGCTAATTATTTTTCAGTATCAACAATTTAACTCTTCAACAGCCCATCAAGGATGAGTAATAAATTCCAATCTTGTTGCCTTCTAACACAATGACTTGATTAAATATGATTAACTTGGAAATGTAATGCTATATGTGTGGGTTTTATTTGACCATAATGCTAGTTCATGGTTGGCTTGTTTACTAGAATAACTAGCTCTGAAAACTAGCTCTTCCCTGTTTGATGATTAAATAAAATCTAAGCTGTCAAACTTACAGTAGTCCAGATTAAGTGGATCTAGATTTACATTCCTCACTGCTATAACTATTAATGTCATTCTAGTTGCTAAATACTTCAGAATCAAAACTGAATAATATGCTTTAAGATGAATAATAAGCTGGGACCTATCTATAACAAATGCAAATACAAATCACAAAGCTCAAATAAATATGAACTGGCATAAGCTGTGGTATTTCAAATGATAGAACCTGATAACAGAGAAAGTACATGGGGGGCCAATAATAAACATGGTGGAATGAAGTAAAATGCACGTAAAGGACTAGTGGGTTCTGCGACACAAACCAAAAACAGCATTATTTTGTATCTCCTCCACAACAGTTCTGTGTAATTCTCTACTGTGCAAAGCCTAACAATCCTTTTTCACGAAGCTCTGTAATGATGAAAGAAATGAATCATATTCTGGCCAGCATCAGCTGTGTAAAAATAAAAGTGTGTACATCAGTGTGTGTGACTCTAGGTCCCTCTACTGGTGAAATGTTTGTAGGAAACGTTGGTTATCTCCATTACACCATGCATAATAGATAAATGGTTTTATGTGGCACATCTTCGTGTGTGCAGTGTTGGATTATTCAGGACCGTGGACATTGCAAAGAACCACTTCAAATATGGTATGCAGATGTATAGGCAAAACCCTTTTTCAGAAGGATAACAACCCTGTCAAAGCATAATAATAACTTCGTCTGATGCTGGAAACCACAAGTATGTATGTATGTATGTATGTATTATAGTTCAATGGTATTGTTGTGATCATTGCTGCTGTTGTGGTTAATAGAAGTAATAGTAATTTTCTTTAACACATTGTTTATGCATTTTTTTATCCAAATGATAAATATCTCAAATCTATTTCAACAAAAATTCTTAAGTTCTGCAAAAACCTCTTGCAAAGAAAAAAAAAAAAAAGCCTAGATTAAAAAGCCCTCACTGAAATAATAACATTTCTCACCCGCAAGCTAAAAGCAAATCCGGTGTATCCAGCATAAGCAAATCTACATTATCGTCAATTTCAATTCCCTGCTCAGTTTCATAGCAGCAAGAAGAGAAAGTGCTCAGTGCACAGTTCTGTTCACAGACTCAGCAGGCAGCATTAGGTAATACTGTCCTCAACGTTCACTCTAAACCTGTCTACCCTGAGAGGGACAATGGAAAACGAAAGAGTTAAATATATACTGTGGTTTTGTGCAAATTGTGCAAGTTATCAGTTACTGTTGCATAGTGGAAATTTCCAACAACAAAAAAAAACTATGTACACAATGTACTGTGGGTGATCACTACTGTCTACAAAACCAGGTTGTAGCCCATTGATCTGAGGTAATAAAAAAAATGTTGGTTACTTTAGATAATTACTCGAAAAATATATGCTTGAAATTTGGTGTGATATCATGGGATTTTATAGATCCAGTGCAAACCTAGAATAAAACGCATAGCAAACATGCCCCAGAAAATTGCACATGACTGTATTTTGCTTTGCTACATTTTGGCAAAAGAAAGAAGAAAAGAAATACTATCCTTTATAAGGCCGATTCTGATTCTGTTACCAGTGTTCAAAACCGGTTGTGTAACACTTTTCTCCGTGAGCGAGCACCTTCAACTTGGAGCTACACATCTATTTTTCATCAGATTTAGGCGCCACTACCAGCACACTGTCGAGGAGAGAGAGAGCATGACAGATGATGGCAGAGATATAGAGAGCGAAAGAGCATTAAGGGATGAGTGGTGGAGTGGATGAGAAGTCGTCGCTGCTGAGGCGCAAAACTCTAGAAAAAACATGCATGCAAACAGCACTAAAAGGGCTGAGGAACACTCCAGAAAATAGGGATGTAAAAGCATTCCAGTATACTGTATAAAGTGTGAATAAAAACCTTTTCGAAATCTTTATAGCAAATGTATATAAAGAGTGGGAAAATAACAGGTAAAATTTTACGATAAACATCAATTCAAAGACCACAATAAATCCAAGAATCTTCCCTGAGGAGATTCTGCAGATTTACAGGCAGTAATAAGTAGAGTTTTTAAGGCCGCATGATATAAACAATAATAACATATTGTAATTATATTGTTACACATATTGCTACACAGTGCGTAAAGTGCCTGCTGCCCTTAGGGAATAGCGTTGCCATGAAAGTGTTGCTATTGTTGGTCTGCAACAATGTTTAGGTAGGTGATCCACGTCAATTTAACATACACATGAATGCAGGGACCCAAGGTTTCCTAGCAGAACATTGCCCAGAGCATCACATTTCCTCCACCAGTTTGCCTTCTTCCCATAGTGCATCCTGGTGCCATCTCTTCCCCAGGTTCCATAGGTAAGACCAGGCCACCTTCTTCCATTGCTCCACAGTCCAGTTCTGATGCTCACATGCCCATTGTAGATACTGTCAGTGGTGTACAGGGTTCAGCACTCTGACCGGTCTGTGGCTACACAGACCCATACACAGCAAGCTCTGATGCACTGTGTGTTCTGACATCATTTCCAATTAGCATCAAAGAGCCTTGGGTGCCTATCACCCTGTTGCCGGTTCACCAGTTGTCCTACTTTGGATCACTTCTAGTACCTACTAAGTTAGTACTTAGTACCTACTAACCACTGCATACCGGGAACACCCCACAAGACCTGCCATTTTGAAGATGCTCTGACCCAGTCGTCTAGCCATCACAGCCCTTGTCATAGTCACTCAGATCTTTACACTTGCCCATTTTTCCTGCTGCCAACACATTAATTGACCGTTCACTTGCTGCCTAATATATCCCACCCCTTGACAGGTGCCACTGTAATGAAATAATCAAAGTTACTCACTTCACCTGTCACTTGTCATGTAAACTGATCGGTGTACATGAGCTCACAGATGTCCACAATTAGTGTTGCTGTGATTGACAAAAGAGAGATTATGCCTTCCCTCCCACTCAGAGCGTATGACCAGTTTTGCTCCATTGTCACCTGGCCATGGATGGCTGTGGCATTGTTGGGATCTGAACTCATGATCTGCAGATGATAGGGCAAACACTTTTCTGATGCAACAGTTATTTTATTCTGTGTATATCGTAGCAATCTGCCAGCACTAATAATAACACCTCATAGTTCTTATCCAATAAAGGCCTCCTCACATAAATCTCCACCATATTAACAATTACACACATTTTTTAAAAATCTGTTTATGTGGAGAATGTGCCAGACAAATCCCTGTCAGTTAGCTGTTACAAATGTAGAAATGATAATGTATTAGATGGAGTGCATTGATAATCTGAGATTGATACAATGCTCACATGTACATACAATGCTCACATAAAAAATTATGCTAATTTTCCTTTTGCAGGGATTTGAGAAGGGGAATAATAATAATAATAATAATAATAATAATAATAATAATTAACGCCACACTCCATTGTTTGCTCAAATCTTACTTAGAATTTCCTCAACAGTTGTTGAGGAAAAACATTTTTGTAGAATGCTTTCATGATTTCTTCAAAGGTTCTTATATTATTTTTTTTCAGAGAGAATAATGTGTGGTTGTGTGTTACCAACGTCATCTCAGTAAACCACAATCTGTGACTGCAAAGAGACCACAAAACCTTTGGGAAAGTGTAAGTAACTGGAATTACTTTTAACTGTATTGGTCTATTGTTGTAAAATTCGATAAACATGCAGAATAAACTGTAGCTATGATTTTTTTTAAAAACAAACAAAAAAACTCCTCATTGTCAGTGTGAAACAATTGTTGGTTTTGATGTGTGTTAGTCACATATTTTAAACATCTGCTGATTGCTCCAACAGTTGCCCAAAGAACTTCTATTATAAGTGAATTCCAAGTAAATTTACATACTTTCAATTTACTTACTAATTAAATTTGACAATAGAAAATATTTAAATTTTTAAATTGAAATTTTTGGATGGTCATATCTCTCATCTCTCAGGAGTCCAGCTACACACGAATCCCCATCAAATCCTTTAAACAACACACTAAGCAATAAGTGGACCTGTCATGTCTCGGTTTTACGTTAAAGTTCTATATAAATGACTGTCCTCAGCACACACAACCATATCTACACACAGTTTTGCATTACGGATCACTTTCCCTGTAGTTTGCACAAGTATCTCAATCCTAAATCATTCTGAGGCAAAAGAGACCTACAGTATATACACACATACACACACAAATCACACTGTTCATATGCAAGCTAAACTCACCACAATTTGCGTGGCATTTTCACTGTGCTGTGTCTTGTCTAGTTACTCAATCTCCAGTTTTTTCACACACAGGAAGGAACAAGAGATGCGCTTGCAATGGCTACTTATTACACTGTCCTAGGATGAATATGAAGCTCTTCACTTTGTTGTGTCTCTGTAAGGGGTGGGAGGAGAGACAGAGAGAGAGAGAGAGAGAGAGAGTCAGAAGAGAAGTGGCAAGCGATTCATGTCCTCACAGAAACCCAGTTAGCCCTATGTACCAGTTCTGTCAAGCTTGCTTTGATAAATAATCACACTTGGATGGACAGGAAGCCTGTAGAAAAGAAGTAGGAACTAATTACCGTGTATGATGTCAACAGGATGCATAATATACACTTAGAATTAACCATACACTGGGGAAAGTTGATATTTGACATACTTCAATAAATCATAAACAAACCAGACTGGCAGACCAGACCTAGATCGACATGAGTTCACGCCACATCATTGCAATAAACTGGCTAATGTTTAAAGCAGTCGTCACAGAATTTGACTCTACATTTTCTCCCAGTTAGACATAAATTTAACTTATCTTGTGAGTCATTTCATGATTGGGGTGGCATTTGTGTCCCACTGACATTAAATTTACAAATATGCATTTAAAGTAAAGGTGTAAAATATATTAAGCATAGATAACATGTCACAACAACATATGTGCATGTTTAAATAACTAAATAACTTATTCCATTAATAAAACCTATAGAAAAATCTATAGAAATATATCAGCACTTTTTTTTGCCTGTCCCAGCACACTATAATTACATGTTACATGTTTTCCATGACTCCTCCATTATAGGTTATGAAAAAAGGTACATTTTAGCATCATACAGCATTCACTCAACCCTGCTACCTTAACACATTCACCCCTGAAATATTTGGAACCTTCCACAAGTCACATGTTCAACAAGTTGCATAGTCCAAATGTCCTGAAGTAAGTCCTCTCATTCTTTTTTTTTCTATATTTTCCATGATTTTGTAATATATTGATTAGAGTGGTCACTTTGAAAATACAACCCTTTTACCAAACTATAGATTGGATATAGATTGGCGGATGTCGTCAACAAAGAAACATTACAAAAATGAGATTGTTGTGTGAGATAGGTTAACACATTTTTTAATGATTCAAAAGGATAAATGACACCACAATCATGAAATGACCCTTATGACCAACAGCTTCCTGTCAGCACCACAGCCTCTTGACATGTTCTGTCATCTACTTATATGCGTAGCCAAGCAGAAACAACAGGAATATCAGACAGCTGTGATGAAAAAAAAACCCACTGCGTAAAAACCATCTCTGAGGTATTTCGAGCAACACCGTGCAACCTGCTGAAACATTTCCAATTAGCATCCAGGCTAGCGCTGACCTTCTCATGGCATGAGCATACAGGCTAACCTTTACCAGTGCAGTCCTCTCAGATCAGAGCAAAATGTATATAGAGTCACCAAGCACAACATGACGGAAACGGCATATGGCAGAGTGTTAGCATGAGACTGCAATTTAGGCACTTGAAAATTTGTTGGGCAAACCCAAGCACACTGTATTATAGTGTTATATAAACGGGCTGCTCGTAGCTGTCCTGCCAGCCTTTGTGCTTGGCACACGGAGCAGTGCACTCTGTTGTCAGGGAGACTGAACAGCAGGCAAAGACTGAGATGTGGAGATGCCACCTGTTACCACTGTAACCGCTCGCCAAAGTGAACATAACTGGCTTCTAGTTACATAACACTGACCATTTTTTTTAGAAGAAAAACCACTCCAGAATACAAGCTCTGATGATCAGTGAACTTCTTTTCAGAATCAATCATTTATTGCCGATGATTCATAGGTGACACTTGTGCTGTGGACATGTCTCCACCACTTATTGAAAGTGTACTCATTGAAAATTGTCCATACCTGTTGAATCCTCGAATCTGATTGGTCAGAAGGTGCTGATACATTTTCTATAACAGCAGCTCTGACAGTAGTGCAGGCCGCAAGGTACGTGGTAATGCACTCGTTCTAATATGTTTCTATAGCAACAACCTAAACATGGACTTGTATTCTCCACATGAACAGATTTTAAATACGTGTAATTGTTGATATGGGGACATTTTCTGTGAGGTGTTCATTTTAACAATTTTGGAAGTCCTCGTTAGTGTTAGTGCTTTGTTACAGTCAGAGTTAAATCTGTAACTTTAAATTTCCACCACTGGAATGCTTTCAAGACAGAGGACTTTGGGCTTCATGCTCTTCGGTATCATGACAAGCAGAATAAGAGAAATAAATCACTTTGGGATGTGCTGTTATTGCACTCAAATTAGAATCATAGTCAACTTTGGGCTGGTAACAGTAACTCCACTTTGCATCAGGGCACATCACACCACCCCATTACTGATTATTTTCCTATAATAGTACATGATTTATTCCTTACCCAGCTTATCATTTGTAACTGAAACTTCTCTAGACACGTTACAAAAATGCCAGTTGCCCCATTCACATCATTCCTCAGGGTAATGATATAATTATTGCAGCCAGTCACCTTAAATTAACAACCTAAATACTTGTGTCACAAGTGGCAATGTAGTTATTACATGTTATTATGATGGGCAATTTAAACAGCCTGCAGTATCATGCTCCTTGGCTTATTATAATTTTCCATCTAATGGGTTCCCAGTTAAGACACAATGTAGGAGATACCAGAGCAACTACTTCCAAAGCATCCATCATTCTGTGAAAGTAACTGTACATTAAAGGGCTAGTTATAATTGAAGCATATCTCTTTGTAAGAAGCACTTGATATGGATGAGGAAAAACAACATAAATTGCCCTGGTTTCTAAATGATTATGTAATGTTTGTCCCCTCAACATTTTTTATCCACAGCACTTTTTAAAACAATGTTACGGCCATCCGTTTTCTGTACAGCTTATCCTACACAGGGTCTCAGGGGAGCCTATTCCAGGGAACTCAGGGCACAAGAAGGGGACACCCTCTACAGGGGGCCCACTCATCACAGGGCACAATTGTGCACACATTCACACACTACAGACAAATTGGAAATGGCAATCAGCCTACAATGCATGTCTTTAAACTGGGGTAGGAAACCAGCGTACCCGGAGGAAACCCCCAATGCACAGGGAGAAAGTACTAACTCCGTGCAAACAGGCGGAGGTGAGATTCAAACTCCCAACCATGGAGGTGCGAGGCAAACGTGTTAACCACTAAGATACCGTGCTTATTTGGACTTACACAAAGTTCCTCCACTGTAAGTGATTCACCAAGACGTGTTCGCGGTCAGATGCTTGCCACTTTAGTTTCATACTGAAGCATACTGAAGGATCATTTAGCTAACAAATAATGAAAGTTTATCTTTTCATTTGGACTGTTCTTCATATATGTATAAATGCCTACAAACCACAAACTGGCAGACAAAACAGAATAAGACAAAAAGAGACTTAACATTTCTCAAACTGTCCAGAAATTGGTCCAGTAAATGTATATTTGTTCTACTGCGTAATGAAAAATCTTTATTAAATATGTCTTTATTCAGGATATTTTCAATTGCTGACATAACTTTTCATTTTTGACTCACTGTAAAGTACATTATATAGATATGCAAAGATATTAGACATAAAATAAGCAAAACTTCACAATGTAGCTGTCCCATATAACATCTTGGCAGCCATCTTGGACAACAAAGATTCAATTTATCCCAAAGGCTCCACCTCTAAAAGTTTGAAGGTGTCATTGTGTAAGAAAGCTGGAAATACTATGGATCATAATGGATCTGTGGATCATTATTAAGTTCTATTTTGAACTTTGTAAATACTCTTTCAAAATTATTCATTAAAAATGAGATGACAGATGGACAAAAATGACGAAAAAGGATTTGACTGATCAACTATAATTGTTAAAAGTTGAACATCCTGTTTATATTTATTCAGTGGACTGCTCCTTATTCTCTTATTAAAGTTGACCTATTGTGATGTAACAGCATTACACATCTATTCAGAAAGGGATAATGGCTTAGGGCTGTAATGCATGCTGATTCATGGGCAGCTCACAGGGGACATCAGAGGGTAGAGAGCCACTACAGGTTCAAAGAATTCACACAAATGGGAACGCTATAAATAAAAATGCACTCTGCTCTTTCTTTGGGCATATGAGCCCATATGAGCAGAGACTACAGCTGGAAATATTAAAATGTGCCTTTCATCGTGTCTTTGGGGGAGATGTGATGGCCAGCGTGAACTGAGGCTAAACAGTGGATCATTTCCATGTGTATGAGAGTAAATGGATGTGAGATAGCCGTGTAGTCACGACCTCATTCAGCCAGTTCATCCCCACTTATTCCCTGCTGACAAATAGCACTTTAGCAGTCCTGCAGAATTTCCCATGAGAGAGGAGGTGTATAGAGAGAGAGAGAGAGAGAGAGAGAGAGAGAGAGAGAGAGAGAACAGCTAAAAAAACAGCTGATAAATCACTAAGTAAGGAATAAAACACGGCAGAGTGTGCTTTTATAGAAAAATATCAATGACAGGGTGGTGTAATGGGACCCAAAATGAAATGGAACACTACCAACCAAACAGTGTAAGCTGCAAAGGGTTTTAATTCTCTAACACCACAGCAATTCTTCAGCACTAATAAGTTTTTATTTACTATCTTTCTACTCAAGTTAGTAAGATCAAAAAAATACAGCATGTTACAGAGAAACCATAAAGTGCAAAGCCGTATGTCTTGAAGACTTTCCCGTGTCTGAAAACTTAAAGTTACAGCCAGAGGCATACCTACAGGGCAGGCAAGACAGGAAATTGCCTGGGGCCCCCCGCATACTGAGATGGCCCCTGAGGGGTGATCATTTAAATAATAAAAAATTTTCATCTTAAAATAATGCACAGCAGCATTTCAGCAATCCTTTTAAAGGGCGCTGTCTCATTTAAGGACTTGTTTATGCTCCGGCGCCACCTCTTCACACTCGAGTCGCGTGAGCTTTAATTCCTGAAAGTGAATCTGAAAAATGAACTTATCTGGCAGCCAGAAGCTCAAGGGAACACAAAGTGGAGGAGGAAAAGAGGAAACAGGAGTGTTGTAAGTGTTGGAGATAATGACAAATGAATTAACGATGATTAAAGTCAAAGAAGCCAACATCTAGTCCAATTTTATCGCATCTTATTATAAGACAAATTATTGGTAATAGTTAGCTAGGATTAGCATGTTTTGAGTAGTGTTAGCAGTTCTTAATGTGGGCTGAAATGCTATAGTTACCGGGAATTAAGTGCTGCTTTGCAAGTACCGGTACTGTGTCTCTTGCTCCCGCGAATCAATACTTTATACCTTACGTAATACATTAAGTTAACATTAGTTGAAGATTGACATTTTGTTTCCTCACTGAGGTTTGATTTCCTGTTTGTAAAATACACCATGATGCTGTAAAAAAAACCCACTTTATATTCTATTAGATGTGTTTTGACTACTTTTAAATGTACACTGTATAATTTTATCTATAGGAGGCTATGAAATATTTTGTTAACATGTTTATATTAATATGTTTATGTAACATTTTGTTTTCCCATTATGATGTGATATAAATCTGTCATAAAAGACATGTATCAGAAGGAGCCCACGCATATATTTTGCCTGGGATCCCCTACATAATGTAGGTTTGCCTCTGGTTATAGCTTCACCTCTGACTGTCGCAAAGAACTGACACTAGAGACTCCTTGACCCCTTTCAAAAATGGTAAATAACTGTAAATTACAGAATTTTTTAGCTGTTTATGTGGAGTCCCTGTGTAAGTTGTTAATATAGAAATGAGTATAACTTATTAGAACCAGTTTATTTATATAAATCTGTAATTTGCCCTGCAGCTAACACTACTGATCAATCCGAATCAAGCATTCTACAGCATTGTACTACAAAACATATATATATAAAATAATTAATAACAATAAGGTTATAATAATGTCATTCAACTTTGTAAAACATGTTTGTTATTAATGCCTTTGGGGGAATTTATCTAGTGCTTGGACTGATCAAGGTGCAGAAAGAAAAAAAAAACCTCTTGAAATTGATTCTAGGCCCCCTTGTGTTAGGATCAGTATGGCAGGTTTGTTTTCTCACAGACAAATTCCATTCTAGCTGCATATTATTCAGCTTTTATCTGCTGTAAATGCAGGTTTTAACAAGTAGATAAAAAATAATGCCTCTCTTATAGTTTACTGTTAGTGTCATTGTTTATTTACTGCTCACTTGTATACAAAAATATTCTGTATTTTAGAGTTTTCTAGTCGCTTGCTTTTAATGCTTTCTTCTTATATATATATATATATATATATATATATATATATATATATATATATATATAAAATCACTGTGGTCCTTTGGAGTCCCAGAGCCTTTGAGATAGTATTTCAATCAACTTCTTCCTCATCATTTCTGGAATTTCTTATAATTTTGGCATAGTGTGTTACTGGATAACACATTTTAACCAACTTCGTGCTGTTGGAAAAGTTCTATTTAAGTGCCGATTTGATTGAACAGGGTTTGCAGTAATCAGGCCTGGTTGTGTCTAGTCCAGCTGAACCCCATTATGAATGCAGTTTCATAGATTTGGGGAATTAATAACTACGGGGGAAAATACATTTTCACACAAGCCCAGTTGCTATTGGATAACCTTTTTTTGCTTCAATAAATAACATGATCATTTTGTGTTTACTCAGGTTGCCTTTGGTTTATCTTAGGTTTTATCTTATTTCTGAAGCAATTTAGTATGAGATATGCACAAAAACAGAAGAAATCTAATACTTTTTCACACTATAAACTAAAAGATGCAGTTTATTAAAATTTAGAGATTGATTTGCATTGTAGACCATGGGCATCGAAACAGAGCAATCAGTAGATTCAACCTCTAAATCAAGGCTGCAAAACATCTTTGAACTGAATGTGGTCTATTTGTGTTCCTCGCTCAGATTACATGATTGCTGAATGGAAAGCTGTTTGCGATAACTGCCTCTATGTGTGCAGTCTAGTATGCAAGAGGTGTAACCTTTTAATCATGTACCTTTCCAGGCCTTTTTTTATCAGAATAATTACACACTCATCATCCTAGCAACTGTCCATTAATCCATGTCTATACAAATACATAGAAAACCTATCATACTGTCTGTTTGACCCTGAATCTCTCTCTCTGTGTGTGTGTGTGTGTGTGTGTGTGTGTGTGTGTGTGTGTGTGTGTGTGTGTGTGTGTGTGTGTGTGTGTGTGTGTGTGTGCACACGCGTGTTTAAGGAGAACAGATTACTCACCGGGTTCGAAGAGCAGTAATGGTAGATTTGTCAACCCTGGATTTGGATGGAAAGAGAAGGGATAGTTTAGGTTTAAGCATCAAATCTAAATAAATTGTGTCCTGCATAGTTAACCTTTTCCCCTTCCCTTCCCATTCTCATTTAACCCAGTTCAGGCTTCCTTAATTAGCCGATGAATTAACAGTTATATTCCTTGGTCTTACCCATTGTTATGAATGACTAATGGATTTTGGCTTATGTGATACCACATATTTATATTCCTGTGAAACAGGAAGTCACGGTTGAACAATTTCCTGTTCCTAATCACTCAGGTGTACTAAAATAATGTAAGATATCAATTGGAATATACTTCAAATATATTTTTCTCACATGAATTCATAGGGGTGTCAATCATTTTTGCACACCTATATTTAACAAAGATTTTTTTAAACCTATGTTTTGTTTTTTTGCAATTGTTTGATATCCATGAGAGCAGGGTATTTTGTGATTTATTTAAAAACAAAAGATCAAAAGGTTAAACAGTACAGACCATTTTTCACAGCCTTCTTTACTCGAATTTACCAAGGGTGCCAATTTGGTGGAGGGCACTGTATGTGGTATGTTTGCAGTAGTAGATGCTTTAATTAAACAAAAAATCTTTAAAAGCACATTTATGTGTGTGTATTTGTCAATTTATGTGCAATATAAGTTTTAAGCATTTAGGGTTTGGTTATTATTACCTAGTAGCATAATCATATTGAACAAAATGTTATTTAAAAAGTACTATATCAGATAGCTAACATGAGCTAGCCATCTAACTAACTCCATACTAGTCAGCCAAAGGAAACAATATATTAATCTCCAATATACATTCCAATAAGAGGCTGCTTTATTCTCAGCACAAGGTCTAAAATGAACAGAATGTTCTGTGGTTAGTGTCAGTGCTCAAAGCCATGCAGCTTCTTTTGCATTTTCTGCATAATGCTAGTTCATGGGTCATCCTGCAATGCTAATTCACGAGTTTGTCTTTTTAGTACAATGCTAATTCATGAATTTGCCTGTCTTCTATAATGCTAATTCATCTGTCACATTTGAAAGGCTGTGGCCCACTTAAAGATGTAATAGGCGCCCAATTCATCCAGATTGCATCATAAATATGACGGAAGTTACAGAAACAGCCTGACTGTTAAAAAAGTCTTTTAACAGAATACATTTATTGTTTAACTCGTTACTCGTATCAATAGAATATAATAACAAGCTTGTGTATGAATGTGTTAAGGTACATGAATAGACTGGTTTAAGGCTACATTTACTTTGTTTGTACATTAGGGAACAAAAAATATCTGTGAATACCTTTTTCTGTCAATGTAGTACAACGACTGAGAACAAACCAACATCTTACTGACTAGCATGAGTTTGTGACCCACCTTCCCCCACAAAGATCCATCCATGTGTTATTTTGTTGTCAGTTCCAGTTAGAGTATGGCAGATTCAATGCTATTCACACTGACATGCAGGAAAGGTCAACCACTAAATTGGTGTCCTTCTAAACACCAATACTCAGAAATGCCACAGTAAAACATATCACACACATAAGCTCCATAAGCCTGGAACCATATCAGAGAAAGTAATAGTGAACTAGTAAACACAAGCAAGCTTTTACTATAAATATAGAGACCCTTTGGGTTGTAGTTTTTGCTCTTTTCAGAAATGCCAGACATTTATGATGCTACAGGGTCACAGTGAAGTGTATGGAGACTGTTTATCACACAGTGGGTTAAGCAGCAGAGGCTGTGCAATTACCCAGGGATGCAAGGGACAAAATATAAATAAGAGGTTAACAAGAAAGTGAGTTGGAGAAGTGAGAATACATTTACATTTCATATTTACGTTTATTGATTTGACAGAAGCCTTTATCGAGGCAGAAAACAACCCAAGTGCATCAGAAAACAACTCATCTGAGGCAGAAATGAACCAGCTGAGAGATAAAACAAACAAAGAACCTAGCTGTTAGAGCATCTGATAGTGATACAAAGCATCCATATATTGACCAGAAGTCAGCGCTGGGAAATACAGAATTCTCAACTAAACAACCGAATGTCAGAGTAAGAGTTCACACCCACTTGTAATAAAGCAGTCAATCAAACTACGAAAAATCTTTCTTTTTTTTTTAAATAATAATAGTTGGGCTAAACTGGAACATCAGGCTTTTTCAAATTCAATCTGTATTAAATATGAGCAAGGTATTGTTCTATTGTTTAACGTGAATAACTACAGCCAAACTTTTATCTAGTAAATGAAATGGTAAATCATTAATGCTTTCAAGTCTGAATAACAGCATGTTTTGACTTGAATGGGGCATAACCTATTAACTAGCAATATAGTTAAAAGGCCAACTCATGAAGTAGCATTAAAGTCAATAGACTAACAAATGAATTAGCATTACAGTAAACGTGGAAACACATGAATTATCATTATAGTAAACTTGGAAACACATGAATTAGCATTATAGTTAATAAGATAACCCATGAACTAGCATCATAATAAACATGGAAACACATAAATTAGCATTAGAGAAAACAGGCAAATGCAAGAGCTAACATTATAGTTAATAGGCTAACATATGAACTAGCATTACAGTTAAGAGCTAACTCGTGAACTAGCATTATAGTTAATAGGCTAACACATGCACTAGCATTATACTTAATAAGATAACCCATTAACTAGCATCATAGTAAACATGGAAACGCAGGAATTATCATTATAGAAAACAGGCAAACGCAAACCCATGAATTTCTTATTTATCAGTCATCTCCAGTGGCCATGTTAAAATGAATAGTACATTTTATTGTTACTTGGATCAGCACAAAATTTAGGTTGTTCAACAAAAAGTTAAATTACCATTAGGCTAGACGTACACAAGTACATGTATTCAGATTGGAAGAGCGAGTCCTGCATCAGTGTAGAAAAGTTGCAGGAACTAGAGGAGTCTGGTTTAAGGAGTCTGGTTTAAGACTTAGTGCAACGCGTATTAGAATATACAGTGGAAGAGTTCATTCTGAGGATGAGAAATGGAGAAAGCATGGGGGGTGTAATGGAAAAATAAGCTTGTCTGCAGGAGTGAAAAGTAACAAATGACATGTACTCTCGTTACATTACTTGTGTAAATGGTTCATTGTAATGGTCCTTTTTTGAGCACAATTTAATACTTTTACTTGAGTTTAAAAACAAATCAACTTCACGCACAGTTCAAGTAAAAAAATAAATAAATAAATAAAATTAAAAAATTAACCTAACCCAATTAAGAGACAATATGTGCAAATTTTAAATAATTCAATTTCAAATTAGCATTGGCACTAAATGTCAACGCAGCAATGTCTGAGACAGTAAAGACAGGTGTGCATCCCTGGCCCAATTTATTAGGTATCTTTAGTATTCAATTTCAGATAACAATCTACAAATTACAGGAGCCAAAATCAATGGAGTTATCAGCATTTTCACACCTGCTGAAACATGTACAGGTAAGCTAAATACGTTAGGTAGCTGAGTGAGCAAGGCGAGCTAGCCAAATCTTTTTTATGTTTTACAGTATATAAGCTCTGTATTAACCTTTAATTATGTGGCTATTCACTAGTGGGTTCCTGTTCTGTTAAATATACGTAAGTGCTGCTAAAGCCTATATGCTCAGGATAATGTGTAAGGGGAATCTTTGCTAAATAGATATAGCTAGAGCCATGTATGAATTAACATGAGCTAGCTACCATTACCTTTCTTTATATACTATTGACCATTTGAGGTGGTATTCACTTTAGCCATAGCTTAACAGTCATTTCTAAAGTAATTACTCAAGTAGTTTTTCACCATATGACTTATTGAGTCATATATACTATACTTGAGTAATTTTCAGGTTTTTACTTTTACTCAAGTGAATTATTGCTACAGTGGCAGTGTTGCTACAGTGTACTCAGATCATTGTATGTTGCACCCTATCCACCACAGCTTGTCTGTAAGTGTTAATAGATACATGCAAGGATGTGTATTGTGCAAGTGGATCGGGCAAGTGTATAGACACCTGCGTTATCAGGATGAAAAGTGAAACAGTACATTTTTCTACTTCTCTTTTTGCATCACATGTGAATTAGTGCAAGCGCAATACCCTGTTCTGTGTTTTGACCGAGTTACCGGTAGTGTGTTTTTGGGGCTTGCGGTTTGCCTGGGTGTGGTGGGGCTGTGGGTGACAAGAGAGGAAGGGTGTGTATACGTGTGACAGATTTTCCCACAGCGAGTAAAAAAAGCTGATGCACAAAAATGTTGTAAACAGATGATCTGTGCTTACGAGTACAAATGAGCATGGTATGTAATATTACAAAGCAAGTGCAGTCTGTAGAGCTACAATGTGAACTGGTCCTTTGTTTGTTTGTTTGTTTGTTTTTAGATAATTAACTTACTATATGGCCAAAAGTATGTGGACACAAGTGGCCCAGACTGTTGCCACAAAGTTGGAAGCACACAGTTGCAAATGATGACTTTGCATGCTGTAGCATTACAATTTCCCTTTACTGGAACTGGCCCAAACCTGTTTCATCTTGACAATGCCCCTGAAACACAAAGTCCATGAAGTTATGCTCATGAAGACATAACTCTGTTGTTACAGAGTAACAATTGTCATTGGTAAACCGTTCATTATATAAGGAATGAAGCATGACAGGACGTGCTGTTATTGGAAAGTAATGAATGATTGGGGTGGTGGAGTGGAGTTACTGTTACCACCCTGAAGTTTATTTATTTTTACTATAACACCATGCCCCAAAATGTTTTATCAGTCTGCGCAGAATTTCGTGGTGTTTTTTTGTGATTGTTGTGGCCAAAAATGCTTGATTTTGCTACGGCATTTTTTCAAAATTTGCAATGTAACTTGCAGAGTTTTTAAAAAATTTTTGCATAAAACTACTTGAATTGGCAAAATCGCAATTGCATGAAATTATTTTGCACGGACTTTCACAGGGATGTTTGTTGGTAAATTAGACCTTTTAGCTAGACACATGCTTGACGCATGAGAATCGAAGAGGGCTTTGGCTGAATGCGTGTTGTGATGACATAACAAGCGCAAATCTGCGGTAATTTTGAAAAAAAAAAAAAAAACACCTCCTCCGGATATTGTGGAGTTTGCTTGATGTTCTGCGAAATCGCAAAATAATGGAGAGACTGTTTTACTCCTCTTATACCACAGAAATTGATAGTCCTTCTTGCAGAACCAGAAGTCCAGGGGGTGGACTTGGACCTAATCGAACTGAGGCTAACCCTAACTCTAACCCCTAATCCTGACCTCCAGCCTGAACCCCTCAGACACAGTACAACATGGAACAACAAACACACTTATCCAGTCTGAAACACACTGAGTTGTCTCCATCCCTTGGACATTTGTTTCAATTCCACCTGGCTTATCAGAAAGTTGTGTAACAACCCAAACATGTCAGAAAGAGTTAAGTGTGTGTGTGTGTGTGTGTGTGTGTGTGTGTGTGTGTGTGTGTGTGTGTGTGTGTGTGAGTGAGAGAGAGAGAGAGAGAGAGAGAGAGAGAGAGAGAGAGAGAGACAGAGAAAACACAGTCTAAGAAGCCCTATTTCAGTAGCACAACATAAATAAAACATTCACGAAGTCTAATGGCTATGACTGATGCAACTACAGTAAATGTCACTACTCTGAGCCATGCAGTCACACATATTGTGCATCCCCATATATCCACATGGAATTATAATAAGAAACGAGACCCTCCAGGATTTTGCGATTGCAGAAATTAACGTAAGATCAAGGAAACTCTACAATATTCTGAGGAGCTTGAAATTTTTCAAAATTACCACTGATTTTTCGCATAATTGGGCCATGTGACGTCATCACAACATGACTTCAGCCAAAACTGAAATGCTGCAAGTTTCGATTCACGTGCATCGAACATGAGTACAGCTAAAAGGTCTCATTTACCAACAAACATCACTACAAAGACCCTGCAAAACAATATTTTGCAACTGAAATTTCGTCAATTCAAGTAGGTTTCTGCAAAAAAGCACCAGAACTCCACAAGTTACATTGCAATTTTGTTGCATTGTTGGCCACAATAATCACAAAAAACTCCACAAAAACAGAGTGAAGGGTCTAATTATAAACAAATAAGACCGGTTCATCCTTACAAAAAATGTGTAGCAGTTCTAGCTTTCTAAAGAGGTTCTACTTTGTACCTTTCCTGAAATAAACCGTTAGTTGTTTGGTTGTTGTATGGACAAACCCTAGATACTCGATGGAACCGTTTTTTTTTTTTTTTAATAAGAGTTTATGTGGGAAATATTGCATTCATTTGTTCAATTTCATAAAATGGCTAATTGAGCCTGAAGAAAAAATCTAAATTAATCTGGAACTTTAGCATCCTTCAAGTCCACCTTTAAACTTTGGGCCACATCTCCTGCCTGAGATATTTGTATGCAGTGATGAGCATGACCAAGTGTATTTGAGATGCTGAACAACAAAAAGAAATTAAAAGCTATAACTGATCACTCCTTGTTAGCAACTGTTAGCTCCATTAGCATTGTAGCTCCAGTAGAATATTAAAGATGTAATCCTCATTAAAAATATCTTGGTGGATGTACTGCAGTAGAGTTTAGGGAAAACCCTGACTAAATTTCATTCTGAATCAAATATTTCTTTAAGAGAGTTTGAGACTGTTTATTTAGGGTTACGATAGTTTCGACATAACTGATTGAGCACTCAGGTGCCCCTATCACATGCGTATGCATGCATGTAAGATGCTGAGAACCCAGATTTACAGTGTTATTCACCATCATTGTGAACATTCTGATGATGAGATGCTGACGTGCTAGACAGCAGGGGTTTATGGCCTGAGCACTGAAACGCTTGAGCAGACAGAAAGGCAAGATAAGACTAAAACATTAATAACCTTCATAAAAGCTGTATGTAAATGTATTCAGAATCATCACTCACACAATCTATCTAAATGTTCTTCTTTTTCGTGAATTGTTTCTCGGAACTGGAATTTATTTCTTAAAGTACCTCTAAAACACTAAGAAATGTTATTCTTAAATGATCAACTCCTCTAGGAAGATTACAATTTGGGACATTGTGCTACTTTACATTACTTCTGTTTAAAACATAGAATTATTAATAAAATTACTTCAGTGGACATTAAACAGTCCATACAGAATTTCACAGAGGTTTTTTTGTGACCAAAAATGCTTGATTTTCCGATGCAGTTGTGGAAAACTACTTGAACTGGCGAAATTGCAATTGCACGAAATTGTTTTGCATGGTCTTTCGCAGTGATGTTTGTTGGTAAATAGCTGTACTCATGTTCGACACATGTGAATCGAAGGGGGCTTTCGCTGAATAC
This sequence comes from Ictalurus punctatus, assembly GCF_001660625.3. NCBI lineage: Eukaryota > Metazoa > Chordata > Actinopteri > Siluriformes > Ictaluridae > Ictalurus > Ictalurus punctatus. Next base: position 15,126,977 of record NC_030433.2, read on the forward strand.
GTGCTCTGATGATGTCACATGACTCGTCTTGGCCCAAATCTGCGTAAAATATGTAGTAATTTACAAGAAATGTAAACTAGGTCAAATATTGCAGAGGGACTGATTACATATGACTTCAAAAAGTGTAAAGGTTTTGACCCAATCGCATAGAATTTTTAGATGATGTGTTTCTCAGAAGGTGCATGCATTGTTGCAAGGCTTGTTATCTAGCTAATGTAGCTAATTGAAATCATGATATAATCTGGCAGATTTAGCTGCTATTACAATTACTGAGGATATGACGATGGATATTTGGCATGGCAGGAAGGCCAGGGAGCATTGCCAATTTGCATTCACATACATAGTCATAACACAATGTGTAGAAATGTTCTTAGGCCTTTTTAGTAAGACATTAAAACTGTCAAATGTTTTACAAAGATGTTTACAGTTACAGGATAGAGGAGTACTTTAAGAAACAGCTCTAAAATGTTGTGAGGTGAGGTTTCCACCACGCTGTAGCTTTCATAACAGTAATACTTGTTAAAGCATTCCCTGCACCTTTATTTCCCCTTTCAGTAAAAAGGCTTATGGTTTAAACTCATGCTCATAATAAAATTTAAAAAATCCATGCAAAAAAACTCGTACAAATCAAGCACACACAGTTTCTGTCTCACCTTTACACACACACACGCGCGCGCCCGCACACACACACACACACACACACAGCATCTGGTACACACATCCACACGCTGTCTTCTTAGCACACGGCTAACAGCTGATCCTGCTGCATGTGAGGCACCTACCATCCAAATCCTCCGAAGGACACGCTCCTCTTCCTCCTCAGCATGGTTGCCTTCTTCCCACTCTTTGTTCGCCTCCCACTCTCTCTCTCCCTCTTACGCTGGATGCTTACTCCCTCGTCTCTCTGTGGTGTGGTGTGTGGGTCTCTTTCTGTTGTTCCACTAATTTTACTTCAGCCTCCACCCTCTCTCTCTCTCTCACTCTCTGTGACAGTTTTAAAACCTGCACTTGCTATATGTTGCCACTCCCTCACTTTAGTACTCAACTCCACACATGCTGAGAGTGAGTGAGAAATAGAGGGAGGAAGGAAGGGTGGGAGAGGTGGGGCTGGATGCAGTTCTCTCTAAATATATATAAATATTCTCTCTCTCTCTCTCTCTCTCTCTCTCTCTCTCTCTCTCTCTCTCTAATATATATGTATATAATACATTTTCTCACTCACCACTGTCTCTGTCCCTTGCACTGCTGGAATGAAAAACAGGCCAGTGATTATTCATAAGCTTTATTTATGTATTTATTTCTTGGGTTAAATTAAATATTGATCACAAGCACCACTTGTCATTTTAGCCATCATCTATTATCTAACTGCTAATAACCACAGCCGGTTAGTGCTACGTGAATGGGCTGGAATGTGGCAGACAGACAGACACAAGGGATGGTTTTATGGTTTTATTACAGTCAGTACTGCCTAATCAAGACAGGCATTAAACAATGGCTTGGAATATTCCCAGACAATGGAAAGAGACTTTGCAAAAGGTATGTTACACAGTCTGTGTTATTTTTAGGGAGCAGTGTGATTGCAGGTGAATATCATTAGTAATCAGGTGAAGAGGTCACTCTGCAAGCAGGATGGGATTCACCATTCAAGATTCAAAGGTTTATTTGTCACATGCACATTTGCAGCAGGTACAAAGGATTTTTTTTCTAGGTCGATCTCTGGTTTGTTGCGCTTGGTGGTCCAGACAGTGTGAAAGAAACTTATGAGCTCTATGTTTAGGGGTAGTGGTGAGATTTGGTCATCTGGCATAATCAAATTTACCAGAATTGACAAGGCTTGAGAAGGGAAACATGGAAGCTTGAGGATATACAGTAAAGACATGTTGGCCGTAGCTTGTAGGTTACTTAACCTGATTTATATTTGGGGGTCTCAGATCGTTGTCTGTCAGTGAATTCCTCTTGTCATTGAATTGCTTGACTTAATAGAAGTAACAAAATAGCTCCTCCCACGCTCCCTCATGGTTTTTGAAAAAAATTGTCAACAGCTGGTGCGTCTGAGGTAGAGTGATGTGAGCCAGGAGCATACTCAGCCTATGGGAGAAAATGTAACCATTCCTCCAGGTGATCTTTGCAGAAGGTACAGAAGAATCCACAAGTTTCTTGGTTGGCTCTCTCAACTTGTCCATTAGCTCATGGATGATAGCCAAGAGGTGAAACTAAGGCCCTGTTCACATCTGGTATTACCAGCTGTCTTGAATGCTCCAATCAATTGGACAGCTGAAATACACAGCCATTCACTCCTGGCATTATGAACTGTTTTACAGGCAAAAATGTCCTGCAAAATTCTATTTTATGCACACGTAGGGGCTGTTTAAAACGCTTCACTTACATGGTCTGCTAAGAAACTTTAAATGAATGGCAGATGAAAGACTGAAAGCTAGAAAACTCCTGCAATACCCATTGGTCTCATATTGCATTGTGGTACGAGGTTTCCGTACCACAATGCAATATGAGACCAATGGGTGTTGCAGGAGTTTGCTAGCTAGGGGAGTGCATGGAATCTTGTCTTGGGCACACATGGAGCATATTTATCCATCCTTTACTGTTTGTCCTTTAGCATGGTTTTACAACAATATTTGGATTTGATGGGTCTAAGTAACCCCGGGTGCCCAAGTTATCCATGCATCCCTGAGATTGGAAGGGACATAGCTTTTATTTGGAGGGCTTTGGGCAGGAACAGAAGGATTTTGGAGTGCCTAGACAATTTTGGTGGTCGATATCCCAGTTTACAGCAGTAATGGTGCACAGCTCAGGTAAAATGGTGAGATTAGTGGTAGGTTGGAATCAGTGGGATACATGCATGAGAGGGCATCAGCAATTACATTTTTTAATGTGGATAATATGATGGTTAAATTAAACATGGTGAAGAAGAAGGCCCATCTGGTTTGTCTTGGGGTGAGTCACAAACACAATATAAGTTTTAGGGATTCAGTGAACATGCAATAAATAACAAGGATGACATACAGTATTTTAGTAATTATTTATATTTTAGCATACACCGTGTGGAGTTCCTATGCATGTTCTGCCTGTGTCTGCATGAGATAAGTTAAATTGGCCCTAGGTGTGAATTGTGCATGATGCCCTTTGATCAACTGGCTTCCTATCTAGGGTGTAATTGATCATAATCTGGATAAAGTGGTTAATGAAAGTGAGTGACTACACACCCTGTAGTGATGAAGCATTGAGATAAATGTGTGACAATATTTAATTATATATATATTTATATTTATATATATATATATTTATATTTATAGTGCCCCCTGCTGACCAAAAAGCAAAGTAAAGCAACTCATCATAGCAGGGCTCCAGTGCTGGTCACCCACCAGTTAAAAATAGGCTATTTTACTGCTCTGACAGAGTTGGAAATTTAGTGGACCACCAGGACAGGGGGTGAGAACTCGGAGTGAGGACTGCTTCTTGCTTCTGTATTCTATACACACACACACACACACACACACACACATATATATATATATATATATATATATATATATATATATATATATATATATATATATATATATATATATAAATAATTCATACTATTTACTTTTTTCTTACTAATTAAAACCAAATAAATGATGAAATAAACAAATGTAATAAATAAAAGACACAAGTAGGGAATTAAATAGTGAAAAAAAATCAGTTAAAATGAATATAAAACCAAATATGTTTTGAGGTAGTTGTTCTGTGTATATACCCTTTAGGTATTCAGGCTGAGAATCCCGGAGTTTTGCCCCATGCGAAGCAAAGAAAACGCGACTAAACATGTAGATAGATAGTAGAGATAGATAATTAAAAAAAAAAAAAAAAACTTTAAGATGTATGAAGAAAATAGCTGAGCTCCTGCGCTGCGAGCAGGGTTCGAACCTGCGCGGGGAGACCCCATTGGATTTCAAGTCCAACGCCTTAACCACTCGGCCATCGCAGCACGGAAATCTCAGCGACATAAGGAGCTTTAATCTAATCTAATCTAATCTAATCGTCATTTTAGCTAAAAAGTTACCGGGTACCATTCGCCAACTTAAAACATGGACAATTACGGAGTTTTTACTTGTGAAAACCAACATTCTGTCGTTTTGGGGACTATTCCTAACACATTCTTAATAAGTCCTAACACAGTACAAAAGTCCTAACAAAGTCCTAACAATCCTAACACTCATGGGGCAAAACATAACGGGGCAAAACAGCCATTGGTCGAAACCTAGTCACGTGAAAGAGCATGTGATTAAAATTTTTAAAAGACAGCGGGGCCATTTGTTCACTATCCTGACAACCGGAGAGCTCACAGTGTGCTTTTTAGCACTTCATTTATTCTATAAAGCTTTTTAAAGCTTTTTTTTGGACCTTTGGATAAATTGGAGGTGAGTCTGAGCATAGAGAATATGTTTAAATTACATCTTGTAGAGGCTCCAGGCTCCCCGCGACACTGTGTAGGATAAGCGGTACAGAAAATGGATGGATGTGCTCAAAGTTTTTAGCACTCTAAAAGCCGTATCAATTATAAAGTGAATCGGTTAACACTGTGGAGATTTCTCTTTTACTGTTTGAATAAAATATTTTGACACATTCATCCACTTTCTGAACCGCTTATCCTACACAGTGTCGCGGGGAGCCTGGAGCCTCTACAAGATGTAATTCAAACATATTCTCTATGCTCGGACTCACCTCCAATTTATCCAAAGGTCCAAAAAAAAAGCTTTTAAAAAAAGCTTTATAGAATAAATGAAGTGCTAAAAAGCACACTGTGAGCTCTCCGGTTGTCAGGATAGTGAACAAATGGCCCCGCTGTCTTTTAAAAATTTTAATCACATGCTCTTTCACGTGACTAGGTTTCGACCAGTGGCTGTTTTGCCCCGTTATGTTTTGCCCCATGAGTGTTAGGATTGTTTGGACTTACTTGTTAGGATTGTTAGGACTTTCTTAGGACTTATTTAGAATGTGTTAGGAACAGTTTGCCAGTCCTGAAAACAGGGCAATAGGCTGAAGGAGCTTTAATCTAATCTAATCGTCATTTTAGCAGGTTACCTAACCATCACCTTAGCTTCCCTGTACCCTCTGCCAACTTAAAACACGCACAATTACACAGTTTTTACTTGTGAAAACCAATATTTTGTCGTTTTGAGTTTACATCCCCATAAGACTCACGAAGGGAATATTCCTGAGAAGAGATAACTCAGGTATTGTAGCGAACAGTATCAGCTAAATCTGTTCCTACGGTTTATTAAACCATGCGCTGTACCATAAAACAGTGTTTACACGTTTTAAAAGGGAAAAATAAGCTTAACTAATTGTGAAAAAACAAGGATATTAAATATCCTTGCGCATGTGGAGCAGGAATATTCAGATTAATTGCCATTGATAAAATCGTCTGTCCAGAGCACATTGTTCCAGAAGGCCTGGTCTTTGCCTGTATGCTCATTGGTAAACGATTGTCCTGAAAAGACTTTTCCTGGCACGTCTCCCATGCAAGTCAAATCTGTCCAATCTCTTTCTGATTTTAGAAGCATGAACTTTGACACCAACAGTTGCAAGACTTACTAGCAGATCCTGTGATGAAATTGTGGGGTTCTTGGAAAATTATTTTTGCATCAGATGGTCTGCTCTGGGAATGAATTTGCTGGGACGGCCAGTCCTGGACAAATTGGCAGTCGTTTGAAATCTGCACCAGTTGTAGATGATTTTCCTTACAGTGGAATGATGTGTTTCAAAAAATTTTGAGATCTTTTAAAATCCCTTCCCAGTCTCATAGGCATCCACAAACTTTTTTCTGAAGACATTACAGAACTCTTTAGATCTTGCCATGATGACACCCCACACCTCAATAACAAAGGGAACACCAGACACTAGATATGAGGGGAGTATAAATAAGACAGGTTCCACCTGCACTCCCTAAACAGGTCCTCATCACTGGCACCCAATCTTCAACACCTAATTCTAATTTTATGGATTTTTCAGGGTGTGATAAATGTAGGGGTGCACTTACTTTTTCCTTGTGATAGGGGTTTTTTTTTTTTAATTAAATTGTGAAAATTACTACAAAATGTCAACGTTGTGTCATTTGATAGTGTATTGCCTTTATTAATAGGCACTGTTTCAAATAGGATAAAATGTTTGCTTGTCCAAATATGTTTTTAAAATAAATAAATAAATAAATTCTATGGGGTGTGTAAATCAATGACTTTTAATTTTCTGGCAGGTGTCAGTAAGCAGCAGATAATTCTCTTAATCATTACAAATTTCACATATTGCGTTGAATTGTCATTTATATCCAAGAATGTTCTCATAGGTAAATGTTAATAATGGGAATGTGTAAACGACCATTTTAGTGTGTGTCTGTTAGGGGCGTTAACTGGACTGTTCATCATCTGGGTCTGAGCACAGATTCTTCCCAATAAATAAAAAAAAAATAAAAACTTTTAGAATTTATCATAAAACTTGCTTATGGTGTTATCAAGCTTAGTTGTGCCTGGCTAGCGACACCAAACTAGCCTAGTCTCGTGTTAGATAGTCAAAAGGTTTTAGATTTTATCGGTCGTCCTACATACAGTGTGAGCTAGCGTTTGGTGGTATTAAAACCTGAAATAAGACACGAGTATTTCCAGGTATTTGCCTGTAAACCCTATCTGACTGGTCTTACCTCCGTTCACTGAGGATACAAAATGACAGCACTACCGTATTCTTTAACTGACATTCAGTTATGTAGTGACAAACAGCTCCACGTGGAAAATCATTATTCAACGATAAATGTTCGTGTATAAAGCAGCCTCAGGGCGCCCCCTTATGGTGTGAGAAGAATATGAACTGCTATTGCTACTGGCTTGCTCCAGTAGATTCTTTTCCATCAAAAAAAGACTTCTTCTTACGTAATTCTAAATAGACTGTTTGAAAGCTTCTTTTTCTTTCTTTCTTTCTTTTTTTGTTGCATGTAATGGCTGCTTGATTAAAGATTTCCCAACACATTGTTGGAACACAGCTGACCAACATTACGGACATTTTAAAAAAGCGTTGCTTGCGGCGAGCGAGAGGTATTATCAAGGTCCACCATGGACTGTTTGTACATCTCTCATCAGGACAACGCTACAGAAGTCTGTGTTGTCACCCCCCAAAAAATTAATGAACAGCTTTCCCCCACCTTCAGCTGTATTAATCCTGAAATCAGTTTCTAAGCATTAACTACCAGCCTCCACCTAAAAACTAAACATCAGCATTAAACACCACAATATACTGTATCATACATTATACTATTACACTATGATCTGCAATTATTACTGGAATTAAGTTGGTTTGATGTTGGACGTTCGATATTCGTGGAAATGCGGAAATTAAGGGGCCGTCTCTAAAGTTACATACGACATTGTCAAACACGATTCAAACTTCGATAGCATTTGAAGGGAATGACTTACATTCATATAACCAACTGTAAAGTGTTCATCTAGGTGTCAGGTAGGAGAAACACCTTTTAGAGTTTTGATATTTATCAAAATATGCTATTAAATCACATTTAAATTAGACATGAATTTCACTGCAGAATGGGCCCATACACAAAATATATCATTATTTAAAGCTCAATAGCATTTGAAGGGAATGACTTACAGTCATATAACCAACTGGCAAGTGTTCCTCTAGGTGTCAGGTATGAGACACACCTTTTAGATTTTTAATAACCCTACAATGCAAAAACCAAAAAAAATGCTCCTTGGATGAGTTTATAGTCAAACGGCAAGGGATATTTGGAAACACACTAATAACTTCTTTTGCCATACACATAAGACAAGATAAGGTAACGTTTTTTGTTGTTGTTGTTGTCCGTGGGAGATTGTTTCACCACAGCAGCCATACATACAAACAAACAAAACACATACATCTAAATCCATTAATAATATTCAGTACACTATTTGCATAATCTACATTGAATAAACATTGAATTGCCTGAGCCTCCCCATAAAGTATAGTTTGCTCTGACCCTTCCTTTGTGTAGCCTCAATTTACCCACTCCATTCTGGTTTGTTGTCTAGGTACACTTCAGGTTTCTTACGAGACTGAAGTAAATCAACATTCTGCTCCACAAATTCACAAGAACTGTGTCAGAGTTTATTATAAGATAAACTCTTTGTTTTTCTTTATGTCATACAATTTAATGAGGAAATCCAACCTGCATGACAAACACTCCACAGCTGTACCAGTCCTGAGGTGTAGAATGGTTAATTTGTCCTCCATTCCATTTTATGTCCACCCAGTCACATTTACTGAGACAGTTTCTTCTCATCTTGAAGTACTCTCTAGGCAGTGTAAATAAAGAAAAGAATGAACATTCTTCATGTAAAAACCTATTTATTTGTTAAATCTTTGTTAAGTCTAAATGTAGAGAAAGGTGACAAACCAATTGCTTCTCTCCTACCATGAAGGGTTCATTTACCAGCTCATAGGGTATTTTCCCGATCACACTCTTATCCTATATCTTATCTTATCCTAACATCACCCCACTCTTCTATCCTATATTGCCTTGTCAATTCTCTATTATGCCTACCCCAATAAAACCAATAAAACCCATTTTTGTGATTTAAACTACTTTAAGGTTCATCTTTTTAACCATATTTTTTTAACAAATGTTAGTACAAAATCCAAACAATAAATGTTGTTGTGAATCTTTTTTTATTTAAGAGACCCACTTTGTTAGTCAGATTAAACGAATGTTCTGCATTGTGCTCTCGGTTCTCTTTACAGGCCATATAAATATAATGATATTATTAGAAAGGCAACATTATCCATTTTCCTTTAGTGCTTAAAACACAAAATGTCTGGGAAAAAAGTGTGTTAAGCGAATCAAAATGATTGATAGGATAACATTAGGCAGTAAAACATTATTACTATTACTAGTAATTTCCTATATATGTAGTATATGGTAATTATTGTCTTTACATATCTCACTCACTTTACACGTAACAATTATTGTGAATTGCTTGCTACTTATAGTAAAAGTTAATAAGTAAAATTATTGTAAGGATTTGACAGCATTAAAAAAAACACCTTATGAGAAGACTAGCATACTTACACAATTTAAAAGACTCGAAGCCTGTCATTTTATTCTTACGAAAATAATTGTTAAAGATCCAGAGATATGCAAGAGCTATGCCAAGTCTCTGGAACACCAACAGGAGGGATAGAACATAATTTTTTCAAAATATATTTCAAAATTTTTAGATTTTCAAGATGATACTGGAGAGCACTGACAGTTTGGTCCAAAATCAATTTTTTTGTTTAATTTACTAAAGATCCGGTGAGAGATAAGGACACAAGGACACAGCATATCATTCACCATTCAATACCCTGTGACAAGAAAACACATCAAAAAGAAGTGGGCCTCTTCACACAGTCATGCTTTTTTTCTAATTTGTAACCCATCTTTGTAAGTTCAGTATATAACAAGCTAAAAATATTACTGAAATCTAGTGGCTGCATGCATGGATTTTGCTTCTTCATCATGTCCTGCTGGGCCTACCACAAACACCTGGCTGGATGCTGCATGGAGATTCTGTGCAAAATAAATAAAATAAAAAAAAAAATAGATGAAACCAGAATGAAACTACAAAACAAAGTTTTGTAGAAAAACTTTGAGGTTGGTTTGAAAAAGTCTGGCGTGAAAGTTAAAATTATGGATAGATGGATGGATGGATGGATTAATGAATACATTCATTCATTCATTCATTCATTCATACATACATTCAACTATTCCAGAGTCTTGTGTGTGGTGTAGACACAATGAAAATCATATCGCCTTGTACGGGTTAGTCCATCCATTCATCCATCTTCTAATGGGATATTTGAATATAATATAAAAGGTGGTATTAATTAATGTGAACAAAAGCTTTATGACATGATTGAGAACTGTATAATACCTGGGCTGATGTGTCCTCTGAATGATCCTCAGATGTTTGCTTTGTCTTGTGTCTTTTTGTTTGGGGCACTGCTTCTGGTGGATCAAAATACTTTGAATGATGCTTTGCTGGTCTTTGAGTTTGTGATCTCTTCGCCCAGGGCTCTTCTTGCTGGTTTTGTGACTGTACTTCATTCCCTTCAAATGCTATTGAGCTTTAAATAATGATATATTTTGTTTATGGGCCCATACAGTAATAAAATACATGACAATATTTATATATGATTTAATAGCTTATTTTGATAAATATCAAAAATCTAAAAGGTGTGTCTCATACCTAACACCTAGATGAACACTTTCCAGTTGGTCTTGTGACTGTAAGTCATTCCCTATAAATGTTATTTAAGTTAGAAACGTGTTTAACAATGTCGTATGTAACTTTAGAGACGGTCCCTTAATTTCCGCATATCCGCGAATATCGAACGTCCAACCAACTTTATTCCAGTCACTGTTATCTGCAACGATTTGTAAGTATTTACACATTTCACACATCTCTGTCATACTACAGTTATTTATCTCAGACTGGTATTTGAACACTATTTGCACATCTACATTTACTGTATGTACCTACTGTATTATATTTGTTTATCACATTATCTCAACCTATTGCACAATTCAGTTCCTCAATTCGTATTTATTGCACTTAACCTAATTGCCATTTGCTTCACTGGTATGAATCATTCTGTTTACCTTTACCTGAACACTGTTATCTTAACTTATCGCATCATAGCCTTATTTATTTCATCTAATTTATTTACTATTTGCACACCTGGTTGGATGCTAACTGCATTTCATTGCCTCTGTACTTGTACCCTGACAATGAGTTGAGTACAGGTTGAACCTAACCTAAAAAAATGTGAAAATTGGACAAAAAGTTGGATTTTTTTCGGTAAAACTTGCCTCAGGTGGTATCACTGTTTGCAGGACTAGCAGACCGATCAAATTAAAATGTAAAACGTTTTGGTTATCTAACACGAGACTATGCTATAATTTGGTGTCTCTAGTCAAAGAGAGGCACAACTAAGCTATCATTGTATGGGTTCCGCTGCTACAGTGCCATGCAAAGTACATTATCTTTCCTTATTCTCTGCTCATATCGTGTTCACTTAACTTATACATATTCACGAACTCATATAGACATTTACACGCCTTGTTTTCCTGCTCAGTATGAGAGAATGTTTCAGTTTTAACAGATTTACTGGTGAAAGGAGATTCAGTAAATAATATTTCCACTGTTTGTGAAAAGATCTGAAGGGTTCGGAAGCAAGTGGAAGCAAGAAAGCAAACTAATGGACTGAATCCAGTTAAATCGCAGTAATTGATTACTGGTGTTTTGGGTCCACCCCTCGTCTTCTGCGTTTATAATAGCCGTATGTAAAGTTATTTAAGACGTCTTTTAAAAGCTGCCGCCGTGAGACGGCGCTTGTCACGTGGGGATGTAGCTCAGTGGTAGAGCGCATGCTTCGCATGTATGAGGTCCCGGGTTCAATCCCCGGCATCTCCACATTTTTCTATTTACAGGCTCTCATAAAACCTTCGGGAAATCCATGCTGTGGGAATCTTGGGGACACAAATTTGATGACAGAATAAGTAACACAAATTAAACTGGTTATTTGTATTCCAGGTAGCCAGTTCTTTTTCATTTTCAGTGTCTTCGTCCTCGGCTAACTGGACTGGCTGCTCAGTGACACAATTTCTCTATAAAATTGAACTATATATTTGCCTTCGAAGAATTTCTAATCCACAAGGTTTATTTGCAAATCCACAAACGAGTGAACTAAATGCTATAACGTGGTGTACGATGGAACTTACTAAGAATTTGTAGGCTGTGTTCAGTTCATTTTAACTGCAGATACAGAGATATTTACTGGAACAGCGGGTGTAAATAGAAAATCCGTATAGTACACTGTCGAACTGCATCGATAACCTTTCCCAAAATACTATAATATATTTTCAGATCAAAACGCATTTGGTTCCACTGGGGCTCGAACCCAGGACCTTCTGCGTGTAAAGCAGACGTGATAACCGCTACACTATGGAACCAGTTGACAAAGACGGCCAGACAGAGTGCTTAAATACATACAAACATATCGTGATAACGTGACCGTGTTTATCTATGGATAGATTTTGACTGTCTGAATAGGCATACTATTCCCTGGGCCCAAAAAAATTAATCTGGATCAAAATGATTTGGTAATCCCAAGTTTTGCTATACAGGATCAGGTAAACCATATTATTTTTATGTTTACCTGATCCTGGTTTTGATTTGGTTCAAACCTACAGTATATGTTGTTCAAAAGTTTTTAGTAGGATTAGGATACACGTGATCAGGGACGTCGCTAGGCCTATTTTATATTCAGAATATTCATGACCCCCGCCACTTCTTACTTTGTTTTTTTATTAATTATACAGAGCATTATCACGGTTACAGTTCCACTGCTCACTCACACTTGTTGCAGACTCACACACAGGCAGCGAGCGCGTAGAATGACGCGGTCACGCGCCCCTACTGGTCTTAAAGGCAATTGCTCCCTCACAAGGGATCGCACCAAACCGTATCAAGCTTTCGATTACGCACGGTGTCATGTATACTCGGACATACAAATAAGTCTGTAGCTCGACAACACAGTAGCTCGATTATAACTGCCCAGTAAACGTAGTTGATGTAATTAACAAATACAGTATGGAGTAGTGTAGTGTTGATTGCCTTTTCATTCACTCACTCTCTCTCTAAATCAGGGGTGTCAAACGGGCCACATACTGCTTAATTAGATGTCAAGTTGGCCGGGCCAGTAAAATCGTAGCATAATTACTTGTAAATAACAATAAGTCCATGTTTTCCCCTTTGTTTTCGTGCAAAGAAGTACAAGTACGTTAGGAAAATCTTCATATTTAATGAAATATCCTTTTACAAAACATATCATGAACAACCTCAGATTTCTTAACACAAACATGTGCAATTTGCTTCTGATTATCATTTACATGTGTGCATTACAACTGGTCACAGTGTTTGTAAAAAAAATAAATAAATAAAAAAAATAAAAAATAAAAAAACTTTAAGTCACATGTATTTGGAACTGAAAAATATAGTATCGCACTTTAAAATTTATGGCATTGCATGAACAATAGGATTCCACCAAACCAAACTCTTTTGTAGTGAAGCTGTTGACTAACATTACACTGCACATTTTTAAACTACTACTACCGCAAGGATTCATTTTCACAGAACTGTGTTCTTTAAGTACATTCAGTGTCTGAAGCAGCATTTTAAAGGAGTTAGTCATGTCTAGACTACTTTGTTTTTGCTCCTGAAACTTGGCATCTTTTGGTCTGCACAAGTGCATCAATATCAGGCATCATGTCCTGAGTAGCAGCCAATGTTCATTCGGGACACACGAGTTCCGCAGCCTTCATCATGCAGAATTTTAATGATCTCACCGTCGGAATACGGATTTGATACTAATGCTATTTCATTAGCAACTAGGTAGCTGGCTTTTACAGCTGCTTCACTGACCTCTCGGCTCCGGGTCAAAATGGACTGTTGTTTCCTCAGACCCACCAGCAATTAATTTATCTTCTCAGCTTCCTTGCAAGCTGTCGTATTTTTCGCCATGATGAGTCTCATAGTGGCGCCGAATATCATATTCCTTGAGCACCGAAACTTGTTGCATACACACGAAGCACACAGGCGCATTACTACCATCTGCTGTCTGAGTCCCAGAATGGTGCCGCGTCTTGTACTCTGACTAAAACAATAATTTGGAAATAGCACTTTAAAAAATTCTAGTTCGTGTCTTTTATGCATTTTTTTCACTTTCAAAATTCATCCTGCGTGCCGGATTGAACCTCCTAGCAGGCCAGTTTTGGCCGTACGTCTGACACCCCTGCGTCTAAATAAACTCCAGAAAGTATTTTGGCTGCATAGTTCAACCATTTTTGCTTTTGGATGGATGGGGACAAAGTGGACTTTAATTTCTTTATTTTGATATTAGATCAGTCTCTAACACAAATTATTAGACCAAAAATAACCGTGTTTCTAATGATAATGGGTCTTTATTGGTCACATATACATTAGATCACAGTGAAATTCGTTTCTTCGCATACCCTAGCATGCCAGGAAGCTGCGGTCAGAGATGCTACAGCACCCCTGGAGCAGAAAGGGTTAAGGGCCTTGCTCAAGGGCCCAACAGTGGCAGCTTGGCAGTGCTGGGGCTTGAACCTCCACCCTTCCGATCAGTAACCCAGAACCTTAACCACCACTGCCCCGCTGTTCCTGTAGATTTTACACCCATTGCTATTCTAAAATAAAATAAATCTCTAGTGACATCCCTGCCTGTGATCCAAAAAAAATCAGGATTATCCTGATCACAGCAGATGTGAGCACAAGCAGTTTAGGTATGCAAAGCGCCTCTACCGATCTCCATTAAAGTGCTCATTTGCACATGTTGTTTTGCAATGAGCAGTGTTGAAGTGTGCCTGCACAAGTGTGTTTGCTGCAAGAAAAGGGGTGATCAGCCATGGTAGGAGTGGATAGGTACTGTCTCCTAATATTATGCCATCTGGTTGGTTGGTTTGGAGCTCTCTGTATAGAGCACCTTAACTCAGGATGCATGCATCATGGACAGACCCAGGCCACCTCACGACGCAGTTTGTGATGATGAGGCCAGCATCACCCAGAAGTTGGATGTTGATGCTGTGCCTCCCCATTCGACTGATGTACTCCCACTCCCTCTCATGAGCTGTTTGTATATGCACATGAGTGCAGTCAATAACCCCAATAATATTGGGCATGTTTCCTAAAAGAAAAAAACTTGTGCTTGGTCTGGGCAATCTGGTCATCTTTTGGAAATGAAACAAACTGACTGACAAGGCTGGCCAATGCGATTGACACAGCTTTCACCGCATCACTCACAGTTGATTTGTCCACTCCTATATTGTCACCAACAATTTGGTAGAAAGTCCCAGATACATAGAAGCGCAGAACCATGAAGACATGTTCTTCTACAGACAGAGCGTGACTCCTTCGGGTTCTGCGTTGAAGTTTTGGCCTGACAAGTTCTGCAATGTACTTAATATCAGCATTCCCAAAGCGAAACCAAGCATACAGTTCCTCAGTTGTATATTGCGCTAGTGGTTTTGTACGCTCAACGTACACTTTGAAAAAATCCTCTCCTACCAAACTGGTGGTGGCAGCGATGGACAATACTTGTCAAGTCAGTGCCTCTCTGTAAGTCCTCTCAGAAATACTGAATAAGATGGCTGTGTGATTAGTCTTTTCAAACCCACACCCAGTAAACATCAATTAGCAGATGTTCTTTGGCTTGTGTTCAGTTAACTCAATCATGCCAAAGGCCTATGAATTGTACATTCACTATACTAAAGAGGTGGAACTATGGACTCAAAACGACCTAATTTTACCATTGCAGAAACCCACACACTGCTGGAAGGTGTTAGGTCCCATTATGACTCAATAGCAGGAAGTTTTAATTCTGCTAAGGGTGGAGGTTGGAAATTGACTAACAAAAAGAAAAAAGACATTTGGGATGTAATCACCCAAAATGTGAATGCCATGGGCTGTGGCCAGAAGAGGACTACAGAGCAAGTGAAATTCAGATGGAAAAATCTAAAGACCAGGGCAACAAACGCTGAAGCAAAAAACACCCAAACAGGCACCAAGCCCTTTAGGAGAGGTGATTTCACAGATGTGGTTCTTGACATTATTGGAGATGGGAACTCGCAAGCTCTGCATGGGATTCAAGGTGTTGTAGGGGATGGTGAGTCCATGATTGTAGTGGAAAGCGATTCAGTTCCTTCTAATGCAAAAGAAGCATTTTTTTCTGCATCCCAGCCCTGTTATTGAGTTAGAATGTGGATCTTAACTGGCCAGTAATCATTGCCACAGGAGCTCAGAAAAGAGGCCAGAAGTGTTCTTTGCCAAACAAAGGTGATGATGCCTATAAGTCACTTGTTAAACAAGAAGATGAGTCAGATGAGTACCCAGTTTTTCAGAAGTAATCTGAATTCGGCTATCGGATTGGATCTAATCTTGAAAATGGGTTGTTCAAAAGAAAAGGTTTTCTGTCGGTATATAAGACGTGTTACTTCCGCATTCTCTGAATACAACAGATGTGTGGCAGCAAATCTTTCGTAATTTTCTTTATATTACGTCACTGACAATTGGCTATTCCTTGTGCCCAAGAAACTGAACTGTTATGTAGTACCACAGTTTATTTTTTTCATTTACTGTGTAAACAATTTTGCTATTCAGTTATATTTTTTGACACCACAGAAAATGGCTTGTGTCATATTCCCCTCTCGCGATTCCATACACTGGTATTTTTTGTTTTAAACACTGAGAGTTTTATTATAAGAGACTTAGGCTATTAGACACCCAGAGTTGCAAAACATCTGCATCCCTCTTGGTTTCTGGCTGGTTTTCTTTTGAAAACCTTGTCGAAAACACATGTATAAAATTCCCCTCCTTTACATCTGCCACAATCTCAAACAAAAAGTCCTTTGATTCCTTTTTATTTTTATTTGGTAGTTTGGCTACAAAACAAAATGTTCATTTCCCCATTTTTATTTTCATGGGTTACGACGTGGTGTGCAAATTACAGCAACTCAACATAACTCAACATACAACATAGTAGTATGTATGGCCAGAAAGCTTAACAGTTTTGACATTCATATTTTCATTCCAACGTAATGTGTATAACGGTTAATGAAACTGTCGACACGTTTGAGTTCGTGAGTCTCTTTTAAGGAACACACATGCGTGCACACACGCACGCACGCGCACGAACGCACATTCATAATAGTATAATTTCTTGGTTAGTTTGTTATTTGTATATAGGCTTATAATACTGTTTGGCATCCAAGATGATAGTCATCTAAAATGATAGTCTATATGTTTTACAGTTCCAGAATTTTGTACAGCATAAACCCCTAAAATCACTGCTTCAAGTAACCGCAAATGCAGAAAGACAGATTTCACACTACCGACCAGGATACGCAGCGGGCTGGGGATAAATAAACATGGCGGATCTGTACCATGCAGCACAGTAAAGGGGTTTAACCGACGAGATAACAACATCAGAGAAGACACAATGCAAAATCATGATGTTTGTTTGCTTTTTTTCTCCCGTGTGTGAGCATTCCGAGATGGAGCATGTTCTTTCCTTAGGCTATAAATGGATCTCTGTTCCAATATCACACCGTTTGGACTGCTCGATTCCTTTTTAAAACACTATTTATAAACAGGCTTATATTGGACGAAAATAGCTATTTAACAAAGAAAACGGCGTAAGAAGGCTATGGGATTCAAGGTAAGAATGCATTTTGTTTTTCTTTCGTGCATCAGCGCCCTAGATTAAATTAAACCGAGTCACGCGCTTCTGAGCGTTTCACATCCTTTTAATAAATAATGAAATCCAGTGGTGCATATTTAGCGTTCCAGTGTATAAATGCTGGCTTTAAGTGAAAACCGGACACGCACCTGACCACCTCAGTGGTGCCAATTCTGAAGATGGTTCACGGACAAATATTATAATCCCAGTAAAATGGTGTTAATACGCATGAAAGACTGAGTCGTTTATCTTCATGTGTCTGATTACCCTGCTGGGGAAAAACACAATAGAAACCATAAAATGAATTCTAATGGCTTCCACTACAAATACCGTTATAAACCATCAGTAAATATTAAAACCTTTGCTATTATTGGTCTTTAATGTTATGCACTAGACATAACATGACACCAATAGAAGGCAACAAATTACCAATATAGACCTACAGGGACCATTACAGTTTCCATTAAAAACCAATACGATTCCCATTATAACCATTAACACCATTATATAAAAGTGCTTTATAAATCTAAGGAATTATGATTACTACTACTACTACTACTACAAACCATCGGTAACCATTACTATTTTTGATCCTTAAGGGTATCCACTAGACATAACATGACACCAATAGAAGGCAACAAATTACCAATATAGACCTACAGGGACCATTACAGTTTCCATTAAAAACCAATACGATTCCCATTATAACCATTAACACCATTATATAAAAGTGCTTTATAAATCTAAGGAATTATGATTACTACTACTACTACTACTACAAACCATCGGTAACCATTACTATTTTTGATCCTTAAGGGTATCCACTAGACATAACATGCCACCAATAGAAGGCAACAAATTACCAATAGAGACCCACATGGACCATTGCAATTTCCATTAAAACCAATACAATTCCTATTATAACCATTAAAACCCTTACAAATTTTTTGAGATTTTCTAAACTGGCTGTCATTTATTTGGAATCACTTGCAAGGGTGTTCTTGTGAATGATTATCTGCTTAACCTTAATGTTATGTTCATTACTTAGCAATGGTTATTCTATTGAATATCAAATCATATATAATCTTCAAATCCTAGTTAAATCTCCATTATTCTGTGTATGAACAATGCTTATGTGGATAGACTGTGAAAAATACTGTTACATGCTTAGGGATCCACCTACTAACCTTTGTGCAAGTGTGCACACAGCTGAATGTGCTATTATTAGTGGTGGTTTCACATTACATTTCAGTTAATTTTATTCCACCTTGTTACTCCCAAATGAGCTGAACATCTTATGAGTAATATCAATGTGCTTTTATAAAAATACTTTTCAGGTTTGTTCGAGAACTTGGCAAAGAACTCCTATAACTCAATGAAACAAATTCATTCATTATTTTACTTTCTTTTTTTACTGGTGAGGGTTACAGCGGCAACAAGGCTGAGGAGGTCAGTCGAGACTTGTCTATCGCTGACTTCAGTTTCTAGGTCTTTTTGGAAGTTTCTGTCCCTAGCTTTGTTTCTCTAGCAAAACAGATGTACCAATTTGTCTATTTTAGGTTAAAAACTGATTCTGTTTTATGCCTGAACTGAAACCCAACACTGATCTGATGCTGACATCTTTACAGGAACCAAGCCTTAGTGTTTGTTCATGAACCATGTGATGGTGCCCAACATTTACATAACCAGAATTTCAGGTCGGTGCATCCAGTTACTTTTTCTTCCAGTAGTCTTTCACCCTTAAGATGTCACATGGGTCATACTTGGCACAACTGACTTGTGCTGTGTGTTTACTGGCATGATGAACCATACATGATTGCAAAGCAAAATGGAAAATGTTGATAGCAAAAGAGCTGTGTTTCTAGTGACCACTTCACATACATTATTTCATGCAGGCTACATCCTGCAGATTTAGATGGGATGACGCACAGTGAGTTGCAAAATATTTTCATTTGATTACACCCGAATGTGGGACAGCAGTGGGTTGGACTATGTAACCATTTTGGAGGGATGAAGCAAACAGAAGACAGAAAAGAGTCAGTATATAAGTTTGCACCTATATGTATGCATGTATGAACATGTATGCTTACTAAACTTAGAAAATGAGGGCACAACTGAAAATGCTCATATTTTTTCTAGTTATTGTTCACGTACAATTATATTTACAATTACGTTAATTTTGCAGCTAGAATAACCAAATAAATTATAACAAAAATCTGGCTTGTCTAACTTGATCACAACATTATAATGAGAACAGTAAGATCAGAATTACATGCACAGGACAAAAAAAACCCTCTTTAAAAACAAGCTTCTTTTGAAAACAGGTCTGCATGCATACTTCCTTTTTTTACTGGCAAACTGCAGCTGCAAATAATAGTTGAAAGCTTGTGCTGCTAGTTTATTGTGCATTTTATTGTTATTGCCATGCAGGATCATTTCACAAATGGCATTTTTTATTGTACTTCATGACACATATGGCGCATATGTGTGTAGGTTGTTTTAGGGATATGCACAGGAAGGCTTAATGTTGTAAATGTTGTTTTTAACATTTAACATGAGGCATTGTTGTTTTTAACATATTAAGGAAATTAGTTTACTTCTCATCACAGTATAATCAACAGAAGTGAGGCTCATGAAATCAATAACAATAACATCCAATATATACGGTATAATTTATGAAAGTATAACTTTTATAAGAGTTTTCTGAAGCAATAATTGTTTTTGTTTTTTTATAGCATCAAAGCAAGGAAGATAAAGCAAAAGATAAAAGCAGAACTACACAGCCCGAACACAGATGTAGAGAACTGATACAGTTTTAAACAGGAGTTCAGCAAATTATGCTGAACTTCATCATGGAAACCCCAGCTAAACGTGTCTGGTTTAGTTTTGTTATGACTCAGTGCTGTTTACTTGCCAGTAACTACAAGGGATCATTTAGATTTGTGAAATTTATTAAGGACTTGATGCAAACAAAGGAGTGTGATGAAGTGGGGCGTAACACATGATATGCATCATCTGGTTGAATGAATATATGAAGCACTGTTGCATTTTGGATGATTAATCTGCTCAAGACATATAATGCCATTCAGACATTTTTTTTGGAAATAATTCCAGTGACAAAGTGCTGAGTATTTAGATATTCTCAGCTTTAATTTATTTAAGATATTGAGCCCAATTTTTGTGCAGGTGTAAGAGAGAAATTAAATGGTATAAGGCTAATGGGTGTAAATAAAAAAAAATTAGGGTTAAAGTAGGTGGAGTGGTGCAACGGAGGATGTATGATATATTAAAGTACTTTATCTAAAGCATTTGTTAAAGCAACCTTGTTGACTTCACACAATGGTTAAATTACTTTTTCACAATTTTTTATGACCCAGGTTTGTGGATATAAATATAATGATCACGTTTACAGTACTTGCAAATTGAAGGCACAATTGACATTTTTCAGTTTTCCTAATTGTTCAGTTTTTTCTACACGGACATTTACAGTTGTGTTCATTTGGCAAAAACAACAAAGTGTACCCAAAAACTCTCTTGTCTAGCACCGATCACAACATGCAGGATAATGTATACCTAAAATTACAGTGCCCTCCACTAATATTGGCACCCTTGTAAATATGAGCAAAGAACGCTGTGAAAAATAAATTTTTTGTTTTTTTATTTAGTCAAATTTATTTACTTTGTTTAACCTTTTGACCTTTTTGTTTAAAACTTTCACATTCAAAATTCACAAAGATACTCTGCTCTTATGGAACAGGCGGCAAATGATTTTTAAAGTGTCACATAAGAATGAACTTGCATTTTAAATTTTTGAAACACATACTTTCAGTCATCCTGTCGTGTGTATGTTTGGCCTCCTTTTACGTCGTCAGCATTTTCATCCAAGCTCATTTAAAATGGGAATTGTACGTCTCTTCCGACTTGAGAACTACAGTCACATAATTCTTTTTTACACAGAATCCGAGCCAGTGTCACAGGCCATTATTATTTCAGCTTCACTTGGACATTGAGTGTAGTTTGGCCTCCTCCTCTGTTTTGCAGAAAGCCTGCATTTGACACATGGTTCAGGATCACAAAACATTTTCTGTGTGCGATGATCATACCTGAGCCATGCAAATTCTTGAATCCAAGAAGTCTTGAAATGCCTTTCTGCACTTTTACTTGGATGTTAATTGATTGACACGGAAGGATGATCCTCTGTGTCTCTGTCGTTTTCTATCTCTCTCGTGCTGGCACAACTGGAGCCTGATTTTTTTATTCGGTGTGTTGGTGCTCAACAGAGATGAGGATTGTTCTGATATTTTTCATTTTAACATGTCTTTCTGACATGGAAAGCTGATCCTCACTTTCCCCATGCGTTTTTGTTGGCGTTCTACATGAATTAGATTTTTAAAAAAAAAATAATTTATTTAAAAATATAAAAATTTTCATGCACAGCGTTTCATTTTATTATGTCAACACAACAAATTTGATAGGCTACTCCTCACAGAACACGCAATTAAAAAGACATTCCATACACATTTTAAAGTCCTAATGTTTAAATTTATATTGTCGCCAGTGGCGACCTCAGCAAAAAAATATAATTCGCAAATTAGTTTTTTTGGTTTAATTAATTTGCGACCGTTTTAGGCATAGTCTGGAACCCTGCAAAAGTTTAATTCCTTTGGTTTTAAATGAAAAAAATTGTAATCCTGTTAGGATTCCCTTTTTTTATTATTTATTTATTTATTTATTTAGACCTGTAATCTGATTACTTTGTCTTTTTGATGTAACTGCAATGGATTACTTGTAATGGTAACTGTCTTTTTTTTTGTATCCTGATTACATCACTCTGTTACATGTATTCCATTACTCCTCAAGCCTGTTAACGATCCATCGATTATGGATCAATGTATCAATCAAATAACCAACGTGCTGATGTATCGATGCAATGCGTAAACATCAATGCTTGTATAATTTTAAGAAGGACCATAGTCAGAGTGGCGCGTACCCAGGTCCTTACCATGGAGATATAAACAAACCAAACCAGGTAGCTGCCAAAAAAGCATATTACTTACTGAAATGCTTCATATTTGTTTAAAAGCAAACCAACATTTTTGTTCATGTTATAGTTGGACTTTTTGTACCAGAAAACTACTCGGTATGTAATTTGTTATTTATCTTTATAGTCTTGTCGAAACATATCAGTAATAACTAGAATGGGGTAGTAAACTGAACTGAACTTATCCAAGTTCTTCCACCATGAAAAAATGGGCTGGTCTTGGGCATTAAACTCCCGAGCTGAAAATGGTTCCCACTCTGGCCTGGAGATGGACCTTTATTTAGGACACTAATTCCAGCCAGTTCCAGGACATGATGTCCGTCAAAGTTTAAGTTCATCATGGGTCTTTATTTGCACTGAAATATGTAGTATTTCATAGTGGATAACAAAATTGATATAATCCTTATTCTACATTGTTTGTATATTTGGTATATGGTGAATGGTCTGCACTTACATAGCACTTTTTATCCAAACTGTGTCTCATTCACCCATTCACACACGCACACCAATGGTAGAAGAGCTGCCATGCAAGGCGTTAACTTGCCATCGGGAGCAATTTGGGGTTCAGTGTCTTGCCCAAGGACACTTTAGCATGTGGAGTCATGTGGGCCGGGAATCAAACTGCCAACCCTACAATCAGTGGACAACCCGCTCTACCACCTGAACCATACCCGTCTTTATTTAGATGCAAATTTGGGGGTTTTTTTCCTGGTAGTGTAGATAAGCATCTGAAAAGTGTGATACTTTTTCCATGTGAGTCCTATGCTTTGTCCAATCAGCAGCGAGCATATGGTGTTCAATACAGGCCTACCCTTTCTGTTTTGATTTAAATGTTAATGTGTTTCTCATTTTGCTGTTTTGTTTTCACATTCATTGATGTGTTGCTGAATTTGCTGTCATGTTAATCTTTTGTTAATGTTTTTTGTCTACCCAGGCTTTTGTCACCATTTTCTCCCCTCCTTTGCCTGTTTACAGTACCTGTATCTGTTTGCATTGACTGTATGTACACTCACCATCCACTTTATTAGAAACACCTGCACATTCATGCAACTATCTAATCAGCCAATCATGTGGCAGTAGTGTGGTGCAAAAAAAATCATGCTGATACAGGTCAAGAGCTTAAGTTAAAGTTCACATCAATCATCAGAATGAGGGGAAAATGTGATCTCAGTGATTTTGATTGTGGCAAGATTGTTGGTGCCAGACTGGGGCTGGTTAGATTTTATTATTATTTTTTTTATATAATTGCTGATGTCCTGGTATTTTTGAGCACAACTGTAAGAAAAAATTTGGATTTCTGCTGAGGCACACAGATGGTAGAGTCTTAATTTGGCACCAATAGAATGAATCTCTGGACCAACCTGTCTTGTGTCAACAATCCATGCTGGTGGAGGTTGAGGCACACTTTGGGCCTGTTAATACCAATCAATCATCGCTTGAATGCCACAGTTTATTTGAGTATTGTTTCTGAGCATGTGCATCCCTTCCTGGCTACAATTTACCATATTCTAATGGCTTCATGCAACATGTCACAAAGCAAAAGTCATATCAAACAGGTTTCATGAACATCACAATGAGTTGAGTCTTCTTCAGAGGTCTTCCCAGTGAATGAATCTGAATCAAACAGAGCACCTTCGGGATGTGGTAGAATGGGAGATTCAAAGCTGAAAGTTCACCTAAAAAATCTACAAGTATTGCATGGTGCAATCTAGTCAAACTGGAGCAGAAACTAAAAGGAATGTTTCCAACATTCTTGTGGAGTCCATGCCATGAAGGGGTTCACTGAAGTTACATAAAAGTATGGCTTGATGGGGCTCAAGTACAAAACTGTCTTGCCAAAATGTAGTAAGTGATGGGAAGTTTTGAACGAATCTTTAATATGACTCTGAAACAATGTGTTGTGTCAGAGATTGATTCGTTCGTTTTGTGTTGACCACGCATGCGCTGCAACATCCTCATAGGTTCTGTACAGGAAACAGAAATTATTAATTCACCTCTTGAGTCTTTGGGTTCGAGTCATTCATTCATCACGTCACAGCCCCACTGCATTCAGCCTATGAATGACTCGGAGGTGAGGTGAACTAACAGACTGCATAGCCTGAAGATCCAGCTAAGCAATTATTTAATCATTTCTGTTTCTCATAATTTGGCCTTGGCTGCATTAGCCTATAGTTTATTTTTTATTCCAAATGTCATCAACATTTGCATAAGTACTAGATGTGTTGGGGGAATTTAACATGTAACATTTTAATTCTGTTCTGCTGAAATGAGATTCTATTTTGCTGAACGAGATTCAAAGATCCGAGTCAGTAAAATGATCCGGACTTCCCATCACTAGTGTGAACGGCTGAAAGACTTAAATACTGGCTCTCTTCTTCTCAGTGATGAGTGGGTGTCAGAAAGTTGTGCAGTGCCACCTTGTGCACCGGAGTATTTCTGTTTTTCAGTAAGCATCATCTACTGCCAGGGAGTGAATCTGCACTTTCATTCAGCGCAATGCTCGCATTTAACGCCTGGGTGTGAATACAAAAAAACTGTGTGGAAAAACGGACTGTTTAACACACTGCGAAAAATGTCCCGGTGTGAACAGGCCCTTACTGTGAACCATATACTCAAGTACTGTAACAAGAGTACATGTAGTTTGTTACTTTCCAACCCTAGTCATATCTTACAAAGAACAGGCCTAGAAAATTATGGAGGGCCATATGTTCTACATGTTATACCATAATCTTACAGCTCAGTGTTCTAAGTACTACTCGTCTAACTTTCTCTGACTCTCTTCAGAGTGTATATCTGTGTCTAGCTGCCAAGATCCTGTAATGCAAATTCTCCCACTCTTTCCAGCTCCGAATGCTTCGAAGTTCATGTTAAATAAATATTTATAGACTTAACCTTGCTGTTCTCATGGCAACCAAGTGTTGCCATCTGTTGATCATTCTTTCTGATTCATGCATCATGATTAGAGTCTTAGTTTCACTGTAATGCTGTATTGTCGTTTTCTGCTCCTCACCCAACCACATGATTCAAGTCTTTGTCTGCACGCTTAAACGTGATACTCACACAATTTATACAAAAACATTCTCCTGTAGTAGAGGCAGTAACACTACCCTTTGCACTTGCACTTAGATTTCTTTTCTGCTGTCACATCTGTCTCCTGTTGGTTACTTATGGTTAGAGTTCCCCTCTGTGAATTCTTAACCCTGTCATCTTATTTGCTGTAAAGTTATTAGGAAATTATTTTTTCTTAAAAAATAAATAAATGATTAGAGTGAATATAGCGTACCTTTTAAAACCCATTTAGGACAAAGTTTTTCAGCTTCAGTCCAGGGAGCCCTCTGGCACTGAGAGGTTTGAAGCTTCCTTAAAACATGACTGAACAGCTTGATAATTAGATAATCAGTTAGAGCAAATACAGTATATTTACTTTCACAAGTAAGGCATGCATATTTTTTGGTACAAAATATATATATCCTTGAGAGCACAACTCTCTGACCAATGGGAACAATTTATAAAGGTTAGTATTTTTTCCCCCCTCAGACTGAAGACACCTGTTCCAGGGTGTCAGTCTACATGAATGGTCAGAGCAGTTCAATTGGTTTAAGGCACAAACTGAATTATCTGAAAAGATATATCTGTGTTAAATCTGCACCTGATCTCATCTTACAAATAATCAAACATGTAAGTCAAGTATGTTCTAGCTTGTAGCACATTTCTCGCTGCTTGCAGCTTTGTGGAATGAGAATGCACTGAATGTCTTTTTAAACAGTGGCTCTAAAATGTCATTATAGGGTGTACAGTTTGATATTCTCAGAATATTTTGAACAAAATTTGAATGAAGAAAACCGAAGTGACTGAGTCATAGATAATGCAAAATAATGTGCATTTTTGTCTGTATAAAAAAAAAAAGTAAAAAAACAAACAGAGGTTATAAACAGAGGTTACAAACAGAGCTTTAATATTATAACAAAAGGCATTACAGGTTCATCATATCTTAAAAATTAATAAGTTAATGGACCTAATTTCACACTGGGCAAGTCACAACGGTGTCTTAAAATAAGTCTTTTTTTAATATCCACCTTTTTTTTCTTTTTCTTTTGATAGTTCACTCCCTTCATGCTGTCCTGAAATGTAACACCCAAAACGTTTGTCCTAGATATAAATTCACTTGATGATTATCTGTGTCTTTCCTAGGTCCCAGGTGCTGCAATGGATCGAGTTAGCCTGCTTTGGCGGTTGAGGCGTCGAGCCCGTCGTGGAGTTTTTTGCATGGCCCTATTTTGCATGACCATGGCTGTACTGTATACACTGTGTGCTGAAAACAGTGTACCTGTCACTGATGCCATCTTTGGGGTGAGGGCAAGGACTAGGGCACAGCCAAGGGCGCACACTATTGTAAAGGTGTGTATTTACTCACCTTTTATCACCAGGGGAAGTATTTACTTCCCTTGTATGTTCCAAAGTACACACTCACAGTTTAAATTTAAGAGCCGCTACACAAAAGAACAGCAAAACGCAACTTAAATAAGTTTTATTCATCCATTAATTACAGGTGCTTCGGGGAGCGGGTGGATCAAAACCGATGTATGTGGACCCTCAAAAGCTCCCGGGTGTTATTCCTGGAGATCCTCAAAAGCCTATCCCTGTCCTCTCATCTTTAAACTACTCAATGGAGGCAAGTCAAAAGGAGCAGCACCCTGTGAGCAAAGAAAGGGAACGACATGGGCTTCTTGCTTGGCTATTGGGCAGACCACTGAGTCATGCGCTTGAGACCGTTATAGGGGGCCGAAGAAAAGACCCAGCCGGCCATAAAGTGGAAGATTTCTTTGTCGCCAAGGGGAAGGGTGGAATGATATGGAATGATGAGATGTCCAGTAGCATGCTGGACAAAAGGCTGAAGAAGGTGGTGCAGAACTATCAGGTGAGAGGTTAATGAGTTTTTGCTGGAATATCTCCAACTTTAGGCCAATATGAAGAACAATTTCATGAGAATTTTATCTGGCAAGAGAATTATTTGAAAGAAAACTCGCATGCATGATTCAGATGAGGGAATTGCCATAGATAATTTAAAAAGGAGTGCCAGAAGTTACTGGAAATCAGTTGCTGAACAGAATCAGCAGGCACTCAGTTTCGTTATTATACTGTATATATTGCATTGTAACTGCTTTAATCACTGACTTCAGAATGATTTGTCGTTTTTGTCAAGAACTATTTGACTAAGAATTACAGTGTCAGATGAGGTTCTACTCTGGTAAAATGGATTTTGAAGAAAAGAGCTTTTATCTTTGGTTTTGAATGTTAACACCCCTATGTTAACACCATCATTAAGTAATGATAATTCAAGTTGAATATTAACTGGTATCAAAAACCTTTTAAAAAAATTTAACCTGGGTGCTTGATTGGTAATCATTTCCAGCAGACCACACACTTCTGCGAGGAATTATCACAATAATACCTGTATGATGATACCCATCTGTTAGACTGTGAGAGAATGTTTCACAAAATCCTCATGACTTCTCCAGTTAATCTGAGCATAGCACATGTGTGTATATTATGACTGGACATCAGCCTTTAAAGGAAAAGCAATACTACTGAAAAAACTATTTTATTCAGTGAATTCAGAATTGCACTTAGAAAATCAGTCTGTCTGTTTACAAATAAATCGGACTAAGAAATGTTTGGTTAACATGCATAAATCTTGCATACAGTACATTGCAGACCACAGATACGCCTTCATGGCAAAGGTATTCCCTCATGGCAGTGGCCTCTTTTAGCAGGATAATGCACCCAAATTCCTCAGATCTCAATCCAAAAGAGCATCTTTGGGATGTGCTGGACAAACTAGTATGATCCATGGAGGCCCGACCTCGCAACTTACAGGACTTAAAGGATCTGCTGCCAATGTCTTGGTATCAGATACCACAGTACACCTACAGAGGTCTTGTGGAGGCCATGCCTCGATGGGTCAGAGTTGATTTGGCAGCACAGGTGGTTTTAAAGTTATGGCTGATTGGTGTAATTATACATGTATAGATGGTGGGCAAAGGTTTGCAGACTTTTTATTAATAAAAAACATACACTTTAATGTGGACTGGTACAAAATAATGAAAATTATCATTATAACAATAATTTCCCTGAAACATGTATTATGATTAAGATTATCCTCAATAATCCATTCATCCATTTAACTGTTTAATCAAGAGATTACACAGTTGCATAACGTGTACCACTGACTTGATTTCACTCTTTGGATGAAGTGAATGTTACCTAAACACAAGACCTAAATTCATTTGAAACATTATCTTTGTGCCTGAGCTTTCCCTTTATTTTTGTAATAATTGCCTTCTCTCTTTTAGGCAATGAATAAATATGGCGTGAATCTCTCCAGATCAGAAGGCGGAAAAAGACGGGTAAAACTGAGTGGCCCAGAGCTCTTGTGCCAACTCAAAGAGTTGGTGAAAATCACCACATTAACACCAGAGATGGAGCCATTTACTAAATTTCCCTGGGCCTCCCAGCTGCCTGCACGACCCCTGACCTCTGCACTTGGTCCATTTAAAACATGTGCTGTTGTGTCGTCTGCAGGTTCTCTGCGGAACTCTGGACTAGGGAAAGAGATTGGTGTGTATGATTTTCATCTTAATTAAGAGAACAGTTTCCTTTAAAAAAATTATTTACACTTAAAATGAAACTTTCCACTTAACTCAAACATAATCGATCATGTTGAAATTCATGACATGTTCAAGACATGTTTGGTGTCTGAATTTTTTTTTTTACAGGAGCTATGTAGCTAATTAATTACTATTTCTGTTACATTTTTAAAAAATAAAAGAACAATATGTTATCCATTTATAGTCCACAAATCATGTTAGTTCCTGTTCTTATAAGCAGCTGTAAACAGTCGTTCTTTCACCAGCCTCTCTTAACCTAACATTATTATATATTTAAATGTTTAGACGATTTAAAGAATTGTTAAATATTTTTAGGGGACCAAGCACCGAAGGTTAGTAGACACTATTTGAATTATCTTCGTCTTCTTCATCTTCTTCTTATTATTATTTTGTACTGGTGTCTATGGCAGTTGATAAAATGCTGTGTACAGTGGTAAAGGGACGGTATCAGCTAGCTACACAGCAGTTTTGTTGTACATCATTCAAGCACTCTAGTGCAACCAATCGGGCAATTTGGACATATTCTTACAATAATAACTCCACAAAGCAACTTTGTAGAAACATGATTCCACATTCATCTGATTTCTTTAAGTCATGCCATATTCATGATGCCATGATGCTAATTTCTTCCATAATTCATTTTTTTTTTGCCTCTTCTACAAATTTTGTCCAATCATCATGAAGATTGGATTGTAGCATTGTAAGACAATCCAAAACAAAACTTGATTCTCAGACTTTTGATATGTGGGACGTTTCGTCCATAACGTGTAAATGAAGTCGCAGAACATGAAATGAGGGCATATCTTAGCAACACTGTTACATACTGACATCAAACTTGTCACGTATGTTTATCAACATCTATTTCTAACACACAAGCTTTGACTTTGGTTTGATTTTTTTTACATTCAAATTTTGGACATCTCTTTGAGAACAAGTGATGGTACAAATGGCTTTGGATCTTCCTCCATTAATAAGGGCTGGGGACAGATAGTGCTTGGTCTTGTTAATCGCTGCTTGCAGCTATTTTTTTCTTTTATTATTATTATTTCCATAACCACAAATGTGTGTTGTCTGTCTAAATATTAAAGGAACTGTGTTGATGATTTAAAAAAAATAATAAAACAAACAACAACAAAAAACTACAGCACAGTAACTCCAGAATTGGATGAAATCCAAAGTAGCATTTAATCATGCATAAAGTAAAAAAAATTGTGCAACAATTTCATTCAATTAGACGTCTTCCCACATCTTCAATATTAAGATATCAGCACATTATTTCATTTTGCTTAATTTGTGACAAACAGGACAATAAACATCACCACAGGTTTAATCCATCTTATTTAATGCTTTGTTTGTTTCCAGATGCCCATGATGCAGTAGTACGATTCAATGCTGCACCCACTGTGGGCTTTGAGAAAGATGTGGGCTCTAAAACTACAGTGCGCCTGATCAATTCACAGGTATTTTTAAAGTTTCAATAGGGGAAAAATATCCAATGATTGTGTAACATAGTTACTTTGTGTAACAAAGTATTCACTTTAAGGTGATGGCATCAGAAGATCACCACTTCCTGTCCAGTTCTTTATACAGCAGTGGAACATTAGTGGCCTGGGATCCTGCCCCTTTCTCCTCAGACCTATCTGAGGTAAGCATGTTCATTCCATCTCATCTGTCTGCCATTAATGGCCTGGCAGAGTATCACCGGGGGAGAAACCCAGCATCTGGTGATATCGGTCCAGTCATTGACTGCAATGTATATGCAACCAGGAATTAAAGATTGCATTTCATGTATGATTGTTAGTTTGCCTGAGCTTGTACTAGGATCTCTGTTGGGTTAAGGGAAAAAATTGGAATTAATCAGTAATGTTTGTAATGTAAACATCACTGAAAATTCAGCGCTAGAAATTTATGTGAAATAACCCTAGATTTATTCTACAAGCCATGGATAACAACTATACAGAAATTACAACCATATAATTACAGCTGCTCACAGAGAGAACAGCAATTTCTAAGGTGAAAAAATGAATGCTGTTGTGACAACCTGTATGAATACTAGGAGGAGTAATGTAGGTGACTTAAGTTTCCTCTCTTTGTTTTTTAAGTGGTACAACAATACAGATTATCCAATATTTAAACAATATCAGCGGTACAGACGGCTGCACCCACAACAGCTGTTTTATATTCTACATCCCAGCATGGAATGGCAGCTATGGAAGCAGCTACAAGATAACATGGCTGAGCCTATTCAGAAGAACCCGCCTTCCTCAGGCCTACTAGGTATGCAGTGTTCAGTGTTACACTTACAGTACTGACGACAAGAGAGAAAAAAAAACTTGTTTACTGGTTATTCTTTAGGTACATTCCTTAAAATAACAAGTGTTAAAGCCCTTAATTACATACTTGTTTTAGACACCGAAAAATCATACATTTTTGTTACAAGTTTGAAAAGTATAGTCAAACCTACAGACTTTTACAGTATGCCAATACTACCATTATAACCTCCAGATTTATATTGTAAAATGTCGATCTGGGTATTAATTCACACAAGTCCCTACTTTTTTCTTTAATTCAGAAAAATTAATTACATTAATGTAATGTTACTGAAGTACATTAAATTAATTGAAAATTTCTTCAATACATGGGCATAAATGTTTGCTCATCCAAAACATTAACAAAACACAATACAGTACAATTATATTCACTTTTATACACAATCACCATTTCTGTAAAAACGACCCCTTTCCCCCTCAGGGACAGTACTGATGATGTCACTATGCGACGTGGTCCATGTCTATGAGTTCTTGCCGTCACGGCGCAAAACCGAGCTCTGCCACTACTATCAGAACTTCAGAGACGCAGCCTGCACCATGGGTGCGTACCACCCTCTGCTTTATGAGAAGAACCTGGTGAAGAGGATGAACCAGGGTTTTGAGAAAGACATCTATAATCGTGGCAGGGTGACGCTGCCTGGATTTAACACCTTTGACTGTACACAGATTTCCAACTCTTCAACTTCTTCAAAGGCGTACATGAAAGACTTAAAGGTTTAAGTAATAAATTAAATGCATAAATAAAATGTTATTATTATTATTATAATTATCATAACTTAGCATTCAGAATGTGACTGTATTATTTATTGCATGACAATGTATGATTACTGCAGTTTATTTGGAAAAACAAAGCTGGTGTGCAGGAAGCTGGCTCCCTCCCCATAAGCTGTACATGTATTTATTTACAGGCTATTTGTTAATGAGTGCTTGAACACTTAAAGAACATTTATTTGCCATCATCAGTCGAGAGAAGGGAATTTTGAGGGACACATATAACACATGGATAACATGTACTCTGCTTTTTAGCTGAATAGTTAGGACTGGCCAGATTATTAGTTAAATCTACCAATTACAACAGACACATTTTGTGCCTATATTACAGACTGTAGCTCATTTGATGCTATGCATAATTTGTCAGCCCCAATCGCTCAATGAATAGAGATCACCATAGGACCAGCACTGACCTGATATTATTTTGGGTGGTTGGCCATTGTTTTTTTTAGCACAACATTGACACTGACAAATCATTCTGTCTGGTGTAGGTATGAGTGTGTAATTTATTTTATTTTATTTTTTACACCCTTTAAAGTGATCCTATAGTGATGCCTTTCACATGGCGTAAAGTAAGATATCATGAAATACACAAAATAGTAGCAAGACGGAACATATAAACTTATTTATTATTTATTTATTACTCCAATTGGTGTCCACTTTGGTGCATGTGTTCAGAGGGAATTATGTTGGTCAAAAAGGGAATAATTAAGCTTATACTCAAAGATCTTCACAAAATGGGTGAACAATTTGGTTTTCAATCAAATTGCCATTCAGTATATAATTTTTAATTATTTGATTGCAAACAATAATGATGAGAAAATGTACAGTACATTAATTTCATTTTCAATCAGTCAGCCATGCAGTATTTCCTCTATATGGCCAAAGATTTGTGGGCACCTGACCATCATACCCATATGTGGTTCTCTCCCTGTATAGAATATCTTTGTACACAGTAATAGTACAGTTTCCCTTCACTGGAACTAAGGTGCCCAAACATGTTGCAGCATGACAGTGTATACAATGGTCCATGGAGACATTCCTTGTGAAGGTTGGAGAGCCCTGATCACAATCTCACTGAACACCTTTGGGATGAACTAAAACCTGGATGTTGGCCATATGTCGTATTTTTGCAGGTTAATACTGAAGTTCATTATTACAAATAAAATGTTGATGTTCTGTGTGATTTTCTGTTAAATAATTTTTCCCCACCATTATTGTTATTTTTCAAAAATCACACAAAGGTCATCATTATTGTTTGCCACCAGATACTAATAGTAAGTATTTAATTGCCATTTGAATGAAAAAAGGGTGGTCTCTGACTTTTGTACAGTATGTAATTTGACTGCAAATAAGAATGTGCAAGTCATTACAAATTCAGAGAGCATTGATGTCCACTTTCGATAAGAGCCTGTTAATCTAAACAGAGCGACTTTTAAAAATCATTATTATTTCTTAATATGCATGCAGTCTTCTATGATGTCTCTTTAAAAGGCCAGAGTCAATGCAAGGTTTCAATGTATATATGCATTTGTTTATTTCACTGTGAGGCTTTATACCAACAGAAATACTGTTCAACCTCATTCTATACAGAATGTTCCTGCATGTGTAGCTTAAATTGCACTGCACCCTAACTTTGATAAACTTGTTTCATTCTTTATGGCATTCTTGCAAAAAGATGTTTACTGACAGTGCATGAAAGTTTGGAGTTTGGTTTTGTTGCCACAAAAAAGACTTGTTCTCATTTGTGATTCACAGTAAGCCTGATTTCTGGGTATTGGCTTATTCATGAGATCACATTGAGCATCATCTGCATTCTCTTGAACCTTCTCCAGATGTGTCGGAGGAGTCTAGCATGAAAACTACACTGCAAGATCAATGTAAAAGAGACCTATGCACATTTCATTCCCACTTAAGAAAATTACAACCATATATTTATGTGTATTAAGTATATTTTCTTATGTATTTTTAGAATTAGACCTGTTATTTTTCTCTCTGTACAATGCTAAGTTATTTAAATATTCTCAGCAGACACAGTAGACATTCAAATGCCAAAGCTGTTATGCATGTGACTCAGTTCCTATGGGCCCTTGGATGTGATGTTGAGAAGAAGAAAAAAACAGCATGTACACCAGAAGTAAAACTGTAAATGAGTTTTATAGATGTTTTGTTGTTTTTTCATGTCACTTTTTATTCCTTTTGTTAACTTACAATTGTGATTGTGTGAAGTATCTAGACAAAATAAGCTTCATTGTCCACTGATTGCACAATCTTCTCTTTGTCCTCTGAACTCAGATGATCAAAAGAAAACAAGATTCTTTGAGAAGATAAAAAACAAATCTATGACTACATTATATAAATATTCTATACATCTTGATTGTATTGCTAATTCTGCTTGCATTTTCAGATGCAGTACATGTAGTAGTGCATAACAGCAGTTTACATTTGTATTTAAAAAATGGCTAAACTGACACAGTAGCGTATGAAGATATTCTTACCCACCTACTAAAAGCACACATTGATTCTGTGCACATTTTCTTTTGATCTAAATCACAGTAATATAATCACTGTATAGACCAGTGTTAAAAAACACTGCCAGTTCCATCTCTGCCACTAAGGCCATTTTAGGCATCCATCCATCCATTTTAATCTCACTGTCTCATCCAGACAAATTTGCCTTTAGTATCTGTTTCACAATCAGCTTGTGAAATGGTTTGTTTTTCACCTTGGTTGTGATAACCAAGAAAAGTACAATTAAACCTCTTAAAATTCCAAGCTTTCTGTACTCTCGTAGTGCATTTATTTATTTATTTATTTATTTATTTATATTTATTTTTGGCCACAGTTTCCATTAAGCATGACAATTTGCCACATGTCACTGTAGTACTACTGTGTATGTATGAATTAAATATAAAATATGTGTGCTTTAGTGTTTGCAGACTTTGAAATGTTATCTTTAAGAAAGTCAATTGTACGCATGGACTTCACTGTTTATCATCTGAATTTTTGGGGGAGGGTTTTTTTTTTTTTTTAACATAAAACACAACATGAATTCCATCACTATCACCATATGGAATTTTCATGCACTGAGCTCATCAGCCCTTGAATTAAAAGGTTTAAACACTGACTTCCACAAACAAATTTAACAACAAACAAATTTAACATCATCATCCTAAAGGAGACATGGTGCAAAACTGACAGTCACTCAGTGTACCCAAAGCTATAAGGAAATTCTAGTACCCTTTCAAAAGCTGAGCACAGTACACCAGGGCCAAGGCTCAGGGGGTCAGATACAAATCACACCTGCACAGAGTAATAGACGCTTTTAAAACAGGAAAATAACACATTTGTCTAAAAATGAGAAAAAATACATACTGTCTTCACAGGAGGATGTATTCTTTAGTACCATATACATACCTGTTCCATACAGTCTCTGTACTGCTCTGAGGACATGTTTGTAGAGTTAGGGACAGAAAACATCAGGACAAAATGATAAAAAACACCAGTTCTAAATTTAAATTGGTCATTTTACAACTATTCCATTTGGTTCTGAGTATAGGTTTCTACCATGAAATCTGGAATCAAGCTCTGTTAACCCCAATCTATAAAACTGGAGATAATGTATAGCATCATAAACTCAAGATTTTTTAAATCCTTATTGAGCACAATGTCTTGACTAGAAGTCCGATGGGATCTGACTGGAAATTACAAACTGTTATTAAATATGCACTTGTTTTATTGCCTATTAAAAAGGCTTTTGACTCCAACATTGTTTAAACATTTCAATCCTGTAATGCTTAACTGAGTTCATCCTTACTTTCCTCTGCATAGCAAGCACAGTAAACAGAAAAGCTGTACAAAGAAACATTAAATTTATGGTCCTCTTGTCTGTCTTTTGTGTCATTTGTTCTTTGATTAGACAGTGTGTGCTCAATCTATCAATTTTAAATTTCTCCTCCAAACACATTTTAGGAGAAAAATGATGATAGAGTAAATAATCCACTTCGTTCACTTTCATTACACCCCCGACTGAGTCTGTAACACAGCTGCTGCTGATGTATTACTAAAGCACAACTGAAACGGGCTAAAATACACTATGGCCAAAAGTATGTGGACACCTGACCATCACATCCATATGTGCCCAGGCCAAAACCATGGGCATTAACACAAAGTTTGCTGTTATAATAACCTCCACTGTTGTGGGAAGGCTTTCCAGGGGATCCTCCAGCCCTGCTGCCCCTGATGCTCATACTGAACATTCTTTCAACAGACACGGTACTGTTTGACTATAGAGTATATACAGAGGTGACTATAGGGACTGCCAGGGCCCCAAGCAGGACAATGCAAGGGGCCCTCTGTGTTTACATTATGCTTCACTACAATAAGAGCTAACGTTCTGAAAGTATTAGCTTTATATTCTGCATGCTAAATGTTGTGCTTTATCATGCTTCCAATTTAAAGAAAGCATCATTACATAACATGGGCTACAACATAACACATTTGGTAACACTTTCATATAAGCGATGTAGCAAACATTCACACCAGCATTATGGGTGGCTGTGGCTCAGGTGGAAGAGCACCTAGCTGTTGTACACTAATCGTAGAGCTGGTGGTTCGATTCCTAGCCCACGTGACTCCATATACTGAAGTGTCCTTGG
Source organism: Ictalurus punctatus (assembly GCF_001660625.3). Classification (NCBI taxonomy): domain Eukaryota; kingdom Metazoa; phylum Chordata; class Actinopteri; order Siluriformes; family Ictaluridae; genus Ictalurus; species Ictalurus punctatus. Next base: position 15,163,785 of record NC_030433.2, read on the forward strand.
GGAAGACACTGAACCTGAAGTTGCTGCTGATCACAAGTTAGCACCTTGCGTGGCAGCTCTAAACTCAGCTCTCCTAAACTCTAAGGAAGGTGTTCATTCTAGTAAACAAGCTAAGTGTGAAACAGGGCTCCCTTCAGTAACTGTTTGTTTGGGGAACGGTCTGTGCATCGCTCCAGTAATCCCAACATAGTTTTATCTGTTTTTATTAATGACTAAATGAACAAATTAACTTGCATGAAACTGTAAGGAGCAGTACACAATCACATCTAGGCTTCCTTGGTATAATGGTTTGCATTTGCAAATCAGCTGTGTATTCATTGTAACCCATCTACTCTCTATTTGTCCTTAATGCAGTAAATACTCCTCCTATGGAAAGAATATCTCTCATGTCAATCCAGTCTTTATATGTATATATAGTTTTCCCACTTTTACCTATCATGTGTATGAAATTAATGCTGTTCACCCACTGCCTACACATTTAAGGCAGATCAGATGGTGATCACTTGTGAGTATATGGCCTAATAATATGAGCCCACTATGTGTACTTGGACAGAGTAACCAGTTAGATGTTACATTTTGTATAGATAACTCTATTTCTAAGCAATGTTTATCACACTGGCAAGTGGAAACCATAGCCATTGCATGTGAGATAGGGCCTAAGAAGTTAAACTATAAAGTCCATAGTGGCATCCTGGGCCCTTTTATGATTATTTAAGTGCAGGAGATTGCTCAACCGGAATGTAAATATTAGCAGTTCAATGTTGCCAATAACGCATTTTGTTCTAAGTGTGGGCCTCTCATTGACATGTGTCCCCTTTAGGCCCTAGCACTATGGCATGTATGCAGCTCTTTCTATTTACACTGACTATTTACAGGCAATGATGCATTCCCTTAACGGAACGTTGGTCTTACCCAACAGTCTGTATCACCCATATAGCATCCTACCTCAACAAGCTCTGAATGCTTTCTTGCTTCTGGAAAACAAAATTTGCCTAAAATTTGCATACTCTGTGCTAGATTGGTTTCCACCACCCAGGAATCAAACATCTGGACATTGTATATACAGCAGCCATAAACTTAACATCCCACTGGCAAGGACAAATAAATATCATAGTCTGTGTTGAATTTATAATGGAGATATCTGTATATTACAGCTATCAGTATCAGTGAAAAAATGTCAGACTTATTATATAAAGGTGGCAGTTTTAATTAAAAAAAAAAAAATTCTACACTAGGGTTAGGATAATAATGTAGGGACTAAAATATAAAATTATATTATCTTAATCCGCTGCTCTCCTAGGAGAGCCTTAAAAAAAAAAGTGCAGCTGAAGGTTAGATGCGTGTTTTAAAATTATGACTTAAATATCTATCTCCAATACATTTAATTAAAGGTCTGACTCCAATTTATTATAACGGTTAACTTAAATTGTTACTATCATGTAGTTCCACTGCAGTGGCTTAGTAGTCAACTTATTTGCATTAAAGGAATTAGACATCATTTTAGTATTAACAATATTTTACCCCTTCACATATTGAAGCCTTGGATTTCTAATAATCTGACAATTCTATGATTGTAAGATATTGACCCATAGAGTAGATACAAGTAAAAGGCAGATGTCACCTTTACTCATTTATTTATATATCATCAATAACTACTTCATCCTGCTCAGGGTCAAGGAGGATCCAGAGTCTATCCCAGGATTAATGGGCAAGAGGCAAGAATATATCTTACATCATAGGATACATTTCCATCACAGGAGACCACACACACAGAATCACAGACTCACAGACCCCACAGACACCCTGGGGAAAGATAGCATAGGCAATCCACCAACCGGTAGATCTATGTGTGATGGGAGAAAACCCAGAGGAATCCTGCACAGATACAGGGAGAAAATGAAGTTCTACATAAACAATATCCTGAAGATCGAATCAAGAATCTTGGAGCTGTGAAGTAAACTGGTCTAAATGAACCATACATACACACAATACATGGTAAATCCACTTGGAGGAAGGAGTCGGGATTATGATTCCCAATTACCTTATTTTTTATTTCTACAAGGGCCAAATTAATGTGCATGAAGCTGCTTTCTGCAGACTTTTTAATCTCAATATGTTTATTAGGAAATAGTGACGGACATTGAGTATTGGCTTGCTTTCTATTTTAAAACCACTCTAGTGTTTCACTAACAGTGTTGTGTGTAATGACTGAAAGACAATATGCATGCATTTTTGGAAAAAGCACTGTTTTGGAAAACACTTCAAAAAACTGAAGCTGAACTGAACTGAAAACATGACCTTGAACTGAACACTTAAAACATGACCTTGAGAGTTCAGAGTGATGGCCTAATATAAATGATGTACTACAGAGGTGTAATTTAGTGTGTAAAATGGTGCTGTCACCACGTTACAGACTTTTCTACGGTTTGGGGCCATCAACATATTTTTCAGGGCTATAAATACCTTAATTTTGTTATTTGTCATTTTTCACATTTTATTGACCTATTCAAAGTTTCAGAAATTCTTTAAAAAAGGATTTGTATGAGTGAGAAATTCATTTTGTGTTGTGTTGCTTTTTAAATGATTATTATATACGTTGATGATTAAAAATAATCACAATTAGTCTGAAATAGGAGCAAATGAAAACTTTTATCAATTAAGCAAACAATATAAACAATATATAACAACTATTTACAAACTATTTTATTTACAGCACTCATCTATACAAGATCCTTAGGCTACTAAAAGGAATAGAGTGATGGGTATAGGGATTGAGTGCTGAGGGATGAGTAATGAGGGATGAGTAATGAGGGATGAGTAATGAGGGATGAGTAATGAGTGATAGAGCGCTGAGGGATAGAGCGCTGAGGGATAGAGCGCTGAGGGATAGAGCGCTGAGGGATAGAGCGCTGAGGGATAGAGCGCTGAAGGATAGAGCGCTGAAGGATAGAGCGCTGAAGGATAGAGCGCTGAAGGATAGAGCGCTGAAGGATAGAGCGCTGAAGGATAGAGCGCTGAATGATAGAGCGCTGAATGATAGAGTGCTGAGGGATGATACACTGGTCCTCAGTCCTGGGTTCTCTGTGCAGACCTGTTAATGAAGAAAAGAGATTTTTTTTAAAATATTGAATTAATCAAAAAGAACAAAATTAATTTATACTTACTGGTGGAGAGCTTGAGCAATGTAGGGAAAAGCAGTGATGGAAAAGAACAAATAGGAAATGCAACAGAGGAAGGAAAGATTAATTTTAGGGGTCTAATTATAGCAAGAAAGTGTTCGATCAGGTAGAGGGTAGACAGAAGGACATTGCTCAGAGCTTCTCCAATGTGTCCATCATCAGTGGGACATGCTGCCAGAGGAGTTGCGAAACTGTACTGGCTAATGCTGCTGGGTCGCTGTAGAGCTCCAGGGGCTGAGAAAACAATACTTCACAATGCACCGTCAGCTGATCCTATTGACAAATTACACACACAAACACACACAGAAATCCAACAGAGTCACCAAGTTACAGATACAATACTGAGAAATTATGCATCATGGTATCTGAAAATATTGAACACTTACAATAAGCATTGTGAAGTACAGCTCTGCCGCAGGCTCCCACACGTCCGGGTTCCACATGCTGATAAACGCATACAGGCTCTCCAAGAATCCTCCCTCACACTTTAGGAATATCATGGTTAAAAATAGGGAAAAACAAAATGGCATAAAATAGGCCATATTCTGAAACTACATTCAAGTATCGCTTTTAAATCCCCTGATAAGACACTTACTGCCTCAGGAGCTGAGTCGTTCATGACGTAGCCGAAGAGAAGCAGCTCATAAAACACGTCCACGAAGTTGTAATGGTGGAGCTGCACAGAGGAGAAAAGTTACAAAAAGAAATTTGCTATACATATTGTAGTCTTGTTTTCTATATAATCAAAATTTTTAATCATTAAAAAAATTTGTCATTTTACACAGGCATCTGCAAGCTTACCTGGGCTTCAAAGAGCTCCGTCACAATCGATTCCTGATTAGATGGACTTTTCAGGAATTGAATCAGTGACGCATAGGCCAGCTGTACACCAACCACATCCTGTTACAACACACAAAAAATCTCTGTAACTCACTTTGGCTATGGTGTTCAATGTGGCTACTCATTTTAAACCCTAAAAATAAGCAGTATATAAGCCTAAGTATGTCCAGTAGTCCACTAAAGATAAACAGATCATGTACAACATGGTACAAAATTTCCAAGTATCCCAGTGCCATCTTCATCACATACATTTTATTTTCAAATTTGTCCTTAATTCTTAGCAGGCTGTGATTGTTACAAAACGGAAAAATAGCTATTAACGCTAGTTATTCCAATAGTTACTGTATGTACACTGCAATTGTGTTTTAAAATGTATGCTAATGCAGTTTTCTTCACTGCCTAGTTGCCTGTTGTTGTTTTTATATTTAACCACTAAAACATTAGCTGAAAGTAAATTGGGCGCAAAAATATAACAGTCTATCATCATTCTGAGGTTACCTGCTTGTTAGCGATTTACAAATGAGAACACAGTGACTTGAACATGATTTATTATTGTAAAAGCAGTGAGGCGGTAAAGTCACATGAAGCATGAAGCTTCTCCTACCTTGAGGAGGCTGAGTGTGCTCAGGAGGAGCGCTTCCTCTCCGCAAGCGGCGGTAAACGCAGTAACCCGCACCCGCAGAAAGCACGAGCAGCCCCGCAGCACAGGCGATCTCCCGCAGAGTCCAGTTCTTCATATCCGGGACAAATCTTCCGAAATCCATCGCGGTCTTAGTCCCAACTTTCTTTGTTCACTTCGTGTAGAGTGATAAAGATTGAAGTCCTCGTTCACTTCGTGTAGCGTTGATAAAGATTGAAGTCCTCGTTCACTTCGTGTAGAGTTGATAAAGATCGAAGTCCTCGTTCACTTCGTGTAGAGTTGATGAAGATTGAAGTCCTCGTTCACTTCGTGTAGAGTTGATAAAGATGACGTTGATCCGTAACGACGCAGAAACTCGATGCTGTGTTTTGGTTTAAAATAATTCGCCAGAACGCATTTATCACCATGGAAACATTTTAAACACACACAATTTTAAGAAAAACATCAAACACGCACATGACGTAAAGGCTTGCGACCCCACGTGGTATTCACCTGAGATGTGGATTTTTTTTTATAGAAACCTGTGGAATATTTAATAATAATAATGAAATCTACCAGATAATAATAATAATGATGATGATGATGATGATGATGATGATTATTATTATTATTTTTATTATTATAATTATAAAAATGTCATTAGCCCTCATTTAAGCTGGAGTTCCTCCATACACCAGAATGCAGTCCAACCTGCTGTCATGTTAATCAGACATTACACTGGACAATAAGTGTATTTATTATGATTATGATTATGATTATTACTGTGGTATGGTCATAGTTTCTAACCTCTAACTAAACACTACAAACTACAATATCGATGCTATATTATTTCAGTGCATGCCCACAATCTAAACAGCACACAGGCAATATTTCAGTCTGTAGCCACCGCAGCAATGCACACTGTGCTGTCAGTTATAATCCAATCTTTGTGAAAGTCTAAACTGCCACAAAGCATAAAAATGAAAATCTCAGTTGATTGACAAACTTTATGTGATCATATACAGTGGTAATGCATTCTTGGAATATTTAGTTATTTACTAATCCAGTGACCCCATTAAAAAAAACAAACAAAAATAAACACAAAAAAAACAGACATGAAAGCTCCACACTTTTTTTTAAAATGTAAAACTGGCTTTACACTCATGAAATTGTTGCATGAAATGCAGTACGTGACTCTGAGTAAACCAACAATCCGAACCATTTGCTAGCACTTATTTATGGGAGGCAGAATTCAGTACCCGTATGTGCATCAAATCAAACTAGTGATCTAGATTGGACGTAAAAGCTGAAATTAGATGCGTGCTTTTAACTGTGTCTTTTGACTTGCATAAGCTGCAGTGTAACGCACAAGCCCAGTCCTATCATTAGTTGTGGGCTCTTCCCAAAAAAGGTCCTGATTTAATATGTTCATATAGTTTATAATGATGCAGCCTGATCTGACAAGTGGTAGAATAAACAGTCAAAATAAAAAAGTGTTTCATAAATTGTGTGTTTTAGATGTCCCCTGTTAGATATGTCCTCTTAATTATTACCAGCAGTAAAAAGTAGCAGACTAAATGTGCTCTCATTACAGTACTTGAGTAGGCCTACATAGTAAGTCTAACTGTACTTTTAAAAATATGCTTTTAACATACAGCGGCCTCCTGAGATGAAAAGGACACAAACCACACACACACACACACACACACACACACACACTTCAATTTTATTTCTGTAGCACTTTTAACAATTGTCACAAAGCAGCTCAACAGAAATATATAAATTCAGGTTATAAATTTTACATTTATAAATTTATCCCTAATGAGCAAGCCAGAGGTGACGATGACAAGGAAAAACTCCCTGAGATGATATGAGGAAGAAACCTTGAGAAGAACCAGACTCAAAAGGGAGCCAGGGATGGTTTGTTCAGGGATGGTTCTTGATGTCCCACTGCCACTCCCATGCTATAACTGTGTGAAATCTGCTGAAAGGCAGGCTGTAATTTCATACACCTCCTTATCCCACTGCTTCTTACAATGTTTCATAAAAACACAAACATGCATCATTTAACCATGCAGCCATTATATCCTTTTACTTTCCCTCTCTCCACTTATTGTATGTTATGACTGACCATTAACCTGAGCCATGCTGTCTAGAATGATCAAACCTTCTGGTAATTTCCAAACCAAACTAATGTTATGCCTCTTTTGTTACAGTAGCACACCTTACACCAGTACAGTAGCTCACGCCAGTAATTACACCAGTACAGTAGCTTGTACTGATATTATAACTAGAAAACCAACATGAGTGAATTACTATTAACTTTATGAACTTAGCTTTTGAAAAATTAAAATAACATTAGATTGATCAGAAATATAGTCGAGACATCATTAATGATGTAAATGACTATTATAGCTAGATTTTTAATGGAATAGCTACGTAGGCATGGAAAGGCCCATTTTCAGCAACCAGCAATTCCTGTGTTCCAGTGGCACATTGTGTTAGCTAATCCTACATTATCATGTTAAAAGGTTAATTTGCCATTAGAAACCCCTTGTGCAATTATGTTAGCACAGCTGAAAATCGTTGTCCTTCTTTGGGCTACTTGAGTAGCTGGAGCATCAGCATTTGTGGGCTTGAGTACAGTCTCAAAATGGCCAGAAAGAAAGAGCTTTCTTCAGAAATTCATCAGTTGCTTTGAGAACTGAAGGCTGTTCCATGTGAGAAACTGACAAGAAATTGAATATATCTTACAAAGGTGTGTACTAATCCCTTCACAGAACGTGACATGAATTATTGAATTATTAGGTAAGGGGTCAGTGATGAACAAACAACATGAACCAGGGCAGGCAAAAACAAAGAAGAAAACCTGAAACTAAGAGCATATGCTCCACAGACAGTGCATGGAGTAAGAGTCCTTTTATGCTGTGATGGTAATTGAGTCCAAGGGTGTGTGATCAGTAATCAGGTGAATGTGACCATGAGAGAGGCTGGGTCCGAATATCCATACTGCCCTGCTACACAATAGACGAAAAGCTGTGACAAAGCTGTGACAGTATGCGATTTCGGACACAGCCAGTCTGTGGTTGTTGGGTGTTGTTGTCCTCGGCGGCCATGTTTGTAAGCTGTGCTGTATTCTGGGAATTGTAGTTGGGCGCTGATTCCAGTGTAGACATGACATCCAGATGTTATCATTCAATTTAGGATATTATTTAGATTTCTCCAGCCTAGAATTTAGTTCTCATAGGTCATAAGGCATGCGTAATTTCAAAAGAGGTGGTGGAGTAGATTTCAATTAATAATTTGATGATAACCTCTCGACTTTTATTTTGATGATATCTTGTGTCTTACAGTGACATCCACAAAACACTGAGCACATCTACCTGTTATGTGTTCTCTCGTATGTTATATTGAAACAATAAATATTTGCAGCCAATGTTTTTTTGTTTTGTTTTTTCACTACCAATCAATGTAGATACATACACTGATCAGCCATAACATTAAAACCACCTGCCTGTGTAGGTCCCTCTTGTGCCACCAAAACAGCTCTGACCCTTCAAGGCATGGACTTCACAGGACCTCTGAAGGTGTGCTGTGATATCTGTTATATCTATATGTTAGCAGCAGAACCTTGAAGTTGCGGTGGGGCCTCTATGGTTCGGACTTGTTTGTCCAGAACATCCCACAGATGCTTGATCGGATTGAGATCTGGGGAATTTGGATGCCAACATCTTGAACTATTTGTCATGTTCCTCAAACCATTCCTGAACATTTTTGCAGTGTAGCAGGGCTCATTATCCTGCTGAAAGAGGCCACTGCCATTAGGGAATACCGTTGCCATGAAAGGGGTGTACTTCATCTGCAACAATGTTTAGGTAGGTGGTATGGGTCAAAGTAACATCCACATGAATGCCAGGACCCAAGATTTCCCAGAAGAACATTGCCCAGACCATCACACTGCCTCCGCCAGCTTGCCTTCTTCCAATAGTACATTCTGGTGCCATCTTTTCCCCCGGTAGGCGACACACATGTCCTCTGTTGCCGGTTCACACCTTCCTTCGACCACTTTTGGTATGTACTAATCACTGCATACTGGGAACACCCCACAAGACCTGCCGTTTTGGAGATGTTCTGACCCAGTCGTCTAACCATTGAAAATCGCTCAGATCCTTATGCTTGCCCATTTCTCCTGCTTCCAACACATCAACTTTGAGAAGTGAGTGCTCATTTACTGCCTAATAAATCCCACCCCTTGACAGGTGCCACTGTAATGAGATAATCAGTATTATTCACTTCACCTGTGGTTTTAATGTTATGGCTGTTTGGTGTATCTATGTGAATTGAAACAGAATTAACAAGACTCATGCAGCTGTGGAAAAACTTTAATTAGATTTCTAACTATATATTAAACCTTCAAAAGATCTATTGTAAGAAATTTAAAACAGCAGCATAATCTAATTATGCTGTTTGTGTGATTCAATTTGTTTAGGTACTGAATTATGGTGATTAAATCTTTTAGATAGCCACATTGTTTTCAATGTTATCTGGGCAGAGGTAGGGGTAAGCTAGCTCCAGTTTGCTGTTCCTCTTGAGGATGTCATGAGCGATGGCCCTCAGGTCTTGCTGTACCATTTCGACAAGCTTGTGAGGGGCACCGCTGCTGAAGTACCACCCACGGTACTGGCACAAAGGCACCTACAGTACAACCACAAACATTACATACAATCCTGTAGTACTTCAATTCATGGATACAGGAACAAGGGTTAGTTCATTAGCTTAACTTGCTACTCTCTAGTGCAGTGGTCACCAACCCTGTTCCTGGAGATCTACCTTCCTGAAGACTTTAGCTCCAACCATAACCATGCCCACTCGATCATCTAATCACTTCCTAACGAAATTCTTAATGAACTAAAACAGGTGTATAAGATTTCGGTTGCAGATCTCAAGGATGAGGGTTGGTGACCACTGCTCTAGTTGTTAGTACAGCAGCACCTCACACAGCCTGAGCTAGCCATACAAATAACAGAGTGATAACCAATTTATGAAGATAAGCCTGATTGCCATGATGCAAAGAAAATGACTGCTACTAAATCGGCCTAGCAAACCACTAAGGAACAAAATAACGGCATTGGTATGACTAATGAATGCAACCACATGAGTTAGAACTCTACAAGAGACACAACCACAGAAGTAGCCATAGGTGCTTTGAGTGATAAGACCACAATGTGTTTCCGAGACACACTGGACCCGGTTCACACCTGTACTTGCTTGTACACGCTGTCCACTTGCAAGTGGATCACCCAGGATGCATGTTAATGCATGAACAGGTGTGAACGAGGCCTGTGATATTTCATAGGAGGTGCTTATGTTTGCTGAGTGATACAATACTCTTTCTTTATTTTGAAAGAGCATTTTAGTTCCAGTATTGACAACAGGAATTTCATTTAAAAACAGACATTTATTTCTGACCAAGCAGGGACTTTGGCAAAACAGGGACTTTTATCTGGACTAGGTTTTTTATTGTTGTTAGTCTTGTTTTGATGTTAGTGATGACTATACTCACATAGTCAAGAGCAGGCTTTGACAGCAGGGACAGCACAATGAGCACACTGCAAGTACTGTTAACATCAGGGAGGAACGACAAAAGATCTTCTTCTGTCACTGAGCCTTTCACCTGAGGAGGAGGCCGTGACATGGAAGCCGGGGAGTTCGGCAGCCATAAATTGAAGTCTACCTGGAATTAAATTTAACAGGTTTGTAATGAAAGTTAGACTGTTGGTATTAAGTAGACTATGACAGAATAGTATATTACTATCCCCACCGCTTTTTTTCCCCTCTGAACTGCCTCTGAATTTATTTAAGAACTGGACAGACTAACTAGTGCAATTTTCTGGTTTCCTCTTCACAGACAGAATTCTATGGATGAGAGTTTCAACATTCGGATGGAAATATATCATGTAAGGATGATACAGCAAAACCTTATACATTTGGGAGTGAATCATCTGTGTATCACCAAGTGAAAAGTCTAACCTCAGGGACCAGTGCACACCTTGGTAAACAAACTAAGTGTGAAACAAGGTTCAGCTCATTAGCTGTTTGCTAGGTTGTTAGTTTAAGTGTTTTTCCTAAATGACAATCCTCAGCATGGTTTGCCCTGTTTTTAACAATTACCAACTACGATGTAGCCATGTTGTGATTAACTTGCATGACAAGCTAAAGCATGATACACACTGTCAAATCTATATTTCATATTTCAAAAGAATAGTTGGTATATAATCAATGATCAGGAGTAAACTCACCTGAGAAAAGTTGACAGCTGAATGTAGTGCTGAACATGTGAAGATCACCATGGTGATGTACTTGCTCAGTTCTGCTGTGGTCTGAAATGACTGTGGAAAACCTGGAGGAAATAATGAGAAAGTTATACTGACAGAATATACCCAAATACCCATAAATACGGCGACAATTAATTGATTAGGGTTGCATCACATCACAAGGTCTCATCAATCAATGGCATGTCTGTCCAGTTGTGTAATTTGAATTTTGACCAGACAATATGTGATTCATCTATCTACTCTGTTTTTTTCCTTCACAGGCATTTTGGGGAAAAATGGATGATAGAGTAAATAATCCACGCATTTGTGTCTGGGTCACCCGCCGATGTATTTCACGTGCACCTTCACAGTCACTGCCGATGATGTGTTACGGATATGTTAGTAAAGCGGGCTGGAGATCAGATGCTGATCAAATATAGGAGGTGTTTCGCTGTGTGTAATCATCTGGCATGACTGTCTCTGAATGAATCTGCATGAATCTACAGTCTGGGCTAGAAAGAAATCAGATTCTGTGCATGTTTCTTATGATTAATGGTGCTGTTGCACGTGGTTCTATAAAAAATCAAAAATAATTCACTTTAAAACATTTGTTAGCAGTAATAATAATAATAATAATAATAATAATAATAATAATCTGAAAGTGGTGCCAAAACAGTACACTGATGTCTTTTTATCACTGAAAGGCATTTATACAAGTCATCCCTGATTATTTGCTCAGACTGTCGCAAATGACTGTTGTCAAATTCAGAGTTTCACCTGTATGTGTAAGACCAAGAAATCCCTCAATGTGAATCTCTTGGATCCAGCTCTGGAGTTCTGAGTCACACTGGACCTCCTGGTCATCATGGTAATACAATTCCACCCAGCCTGCCACAAACCTACAACCAACATTTATCAACAACATGCTGTCATACATTGATTAATCCTAACATGCACCACATGCAAGACTTTAAATAAATGCACATGCTCCCAATATAGAGAGTGATCACAATCCAGTAAAAGAAACATGTTGACACTGTAACACTTTAAACCCAGAGAACCAAAAATCTATCTTGTGTCTTACAGTGCCCATGACATCAAAATTGGTGTTTCAGAGCTTTTCGTCTATATCCATTAGTGTATACACCAATATGGCAGTATATGTAAAAAGAAAATACCAGAAAGAGTTTTGGAGATATACTCTGTTAAAATTTGTAGTGTGTCACTTCTGGGAAAATTATGATTTTTTTTGATGATACATAATTTCCTGTAACAATACACTCTGTCTTACATATAATATAATTGTATAATCGTTATCTAATCATCTTTTTTGTTCAATGTTGACAATTAAATGAACTATTAACTATGACCTATGACAATGAGTAAAATGAACTATGAAATGTGACCCAGAGTAATAGTATGTCTTTCAAAGCACCTCTGAAGTACGTTCCACACCATCAGAGCATCCTGTGCATAGTAACAGTTGGGCAGCTTGTCCAGTCCTCGTTCTTTCAGGTCATCTGGGACACACAGTGAAGTGTAGCGTAGTCGGTCAGTGCCTCGAGCAAGCATAAGAGGCAATGCCTTAATGCCACAGCCTATAGCCTGGTGGGAAGAGGGTAAACAGAATAAGTTCTTTCTGGTAAATGAATGATCACAAATTTGGCATTCATACACGTAATCTTTTTTTTTTTTTTTTTTACAAAATAACATCAGAATTAGCAGTGTCAGAATAGTTGTGTTTGACTGCCATCATGCAAAATCAGTAACACAGCTCACACACATTTAAATTGTAATCGAAGATAATGATACCAACCTTATCAAAAACACCATTAGGACCTAGAAGAGAAGCTCGAGCCTGGATATTGATCTGAAGAGAATTCTTTAAATGGGGCATCAGAAGCTGTAAAAATCAATTAGTGTCTTTTTAGTCAACATCAAATTATTTGCAAAAAAAAAAAGATCATCTTCAAGATAACTCTTCATGAGCATATTTAATTAAATAGAACTAAATAATAAATCACTTTTGCTACAAAGCATTCAAATGTTGTCTTTATCAAGCTTTTCCTCATGATACCAGAGCACTATCCACTCTTTAGATGCCCTGAACTTAATAAAATCCCAAACATCAGTTATAGTAGCTTTAAGGTGTATGTTTTGTAGTGTAATGGGCCTTCGTTTCCGTATTTATTCCTATATACCTGATGCAGAGGGTGTATCTCTGGCAGTTTCCGAAGCGTGGCGATGCAGCACACCTCTCCTATCAAGTGAGTGCAAAGGAAGTGGGAGAGGAGCTGGTGAACCTGGAAATCTGCGTTACGGACCCATATCTTTGCTAACAGCCAGTCAGGTGCGGAGTCAGATGGCAGAAAGACAGGATTTTGAGGACCAGCGGTTTTCTGAAGCTAGTATCAAATATTCAGAAAGCTGCGTTATTCCTGTGCATCAAATTAATGATTCTTAGAAAATGTGTCTGCCCTACATAAAACAGATCAAAATATTTCAAGGCACTAATATTGGCACCCTTATTAAAAATGAGCAAAGTAGGCTGTGAAAATTGCCTTTCTTGTTTAACCTTTTGATCTTTTGTTAAAAAAATCACAAAAAAATCTCATGCTCTCATGGATCTCAAGCAATTGTGAACAAGACACAGGTTTATCCAAAAAATCTTTGTTAAATATAGGTGTGCAACAATTATTGGCACCCCTATGAATTCACATGAGAAAAAAATATATGAAGTATATTCCCATTGATATTTTACTTTTTTTAACGCCTGGGTGACTAGAAACAGGAAATTGTTCAACCATGACTTCCTGTTTCACAGGGGTATAAATATGAGGTAGCACATAGGCCAAATTCCATTAGTCATTCATAACATCGGTAAGACCAAGGAATATAGCTGTGATGTGCGGCAAAAGGGTGTTGAGCTTCACAAAATGGGAAGTGGCTATAAGAAAATAGCACAGGCATTGAAAATGCCCATTTCCACCATCAGGGCAATAATTAAGAAGTTCCAGTCAACTGGAAAGTTTATGAATCAACCTGGACTTGGACATGTGTCTATATTACAGGTTGATTCATAACATTTCCAGTATGTATATAGACTCAAGGGCTAGTAACATTAAACACACCTGGATAGCAATAGGTTTCAGCTCTCCATGTTGGTTGTAATGCAGGAGGCACAGTGGAGCAGCCAGGTATGTTTGCCTGCCATTGATAACATTAGCAGGTAGCTGATCAAGTACCTCATAGTCCAGGAGAAATATAGTTCCTCTCTATGGTGCATAAAAAATACATTCATTCAAAGTAACATGCGTTATGTAAGAAATAAAACATGGTAATGAGGGCTGTTCTAGTGATATCACCAAAGTGTTTAATTCCTCTTTTCCCAGCATAATTTGCCATTGATTATATGGCACATAAAAAAAAATTAAATAAATTTTTAGTTACATGTGATGTGGAAGAGTCATAAACAAATCAGTTTGAACAAATCAGATGAACAAATCAGCGGCATTTCACACAACTGTTAGTAGTAATAACATACACTTTCGGTCAAAATGTCAGATTGATTTATGACTCCTCTGTAATTTATGCCCCCTCCCAATTATCCCTGGCTGACAGTTCTGTAGGTCCTGTAAATTTATGACCTCTGGTAATCCTATTGATCTGAACGTGTGACCTCCTATCTCAAGTCTAGGTTTTTTCCCCCATTGGAGTCAAGCTGTAAAGCACTTTTTAGAATATTTTTGTCTGCATCAACTCTTATTTCACTTGTTGTGAGTGAAGCACAGTGTGAGATATCCTTCCCTTTGGCCCATGCTCAGGTCATTAAAAAGACAGTGCCCTCTGCTGGTAGAAGTTATGTAGGTTGAGCTAGTTGCTAAGTGTCTTCTGCTCTGTGTTCAGGGTCTTGGATATGGCCATCTCTTTATAATGGATTAACTGGCTCATTAGACAAAGCTCTTGTACAGCAGAGACAGATGTTGCGGTTTGCATCAGGTCTTGCTATTTGCATGATTCTGTTGGCCTTATTGCATTTTGTCTCTCTAATCTTGTCAGGGTTTTTTATTTGCAGGATTTTACATTCTTCCAGAGAGACCTACCTCACCCTCACATCCTGAATGGAGAACAGTGTCACATTGCAGGCAGAGGGGAAATAATTTACCGTATATAAAATTTTGGATGACGCGATACGTTTGAACACCCTGATGTACAAACATGGAGGAAGACAACAGTATAACAAGAAATTTCAGAAGTTTGTCGAGTAGTAGCTCCCGATCACCCAATTGTACAGCTGCTGTTGGCAAATCCAGATTTCCATTTACTGCTAACTAGGCTTCCGGTAGATGGGTTGTGGGTCACGAGGTACAGTTTGAGGAAATTATCAAATCAATGCAACTTAGTGATTAAGCACATAATAAGTCATTTAGGGGCTATAGGAGAATAAACTGGGAATAAGGAACCACTGATAGAAGTAGTGGTGAGGAAACATAGAGAAGATGAAAAATACATATGGCAGTGCTGCAAAAAGTGGCATGACAGGACAGCTGGAGAGTTGCAATGGCCTAAGGAGGGAACTTTTAATGAAGAATTATGCCAGAAAATGAAAGAGGTTAGCCTGCTGGAGTGAAAAAAAGAGCTGAAATAGCTGATTGGTTTAAACAAGAAGGAAGAGAGTATAGGGAGAAGAAAGAACAAGAAGAGAAACAACAGGTAACTGAGGGAGAATGCAGAAATGAGGGGTACAGTAAGAAACAAAAGGAAAGCGAAGAAGGGAGTGAGAAATTAGAAAAAGATAGCGAGAAAGGGACAGCGTCACCATAAGGGATGCAGCAGGGACCCAGCCTCCCACCACCCTACAACATATAGCACACTCCACAACGTTCCCCAGGCACAGTAGGCATATATCCAAGTGTGACTAGTTGTGAGGAGTGGAGAGATGAAGTATGGATGCATGGGGTGTTAGATGGGGTGTACAAGCAAATACACGTAAGAAGAGTGTACAAGCAAATACACGTAAGAAGAGTGTACAAGCAAATACACGTAAGAAGAGTGGAGACCAACTGAAAATCCATACCTACACAGATCACCGGATGAGCACTTTATACACATATCCATAACGGCAATAGACCCCATTATAGCAACTTGTGTTGTTATACATGCTAGGGCAGGGAGTAAGACAGAGGGAAGCCAGATGGCAGTGGTAGAGGCAGAAAAAGATCAAGATGAGGAAGTGTTGTTGGGAAAATTGGCAGATACATTGTGGACAAAACACCCAACAGATGTAGTATTAGTCAAATCAGGCAGGGCTAGAAAAAATAAAAGTTAAGAGTAATGTCCGCTTACCCTACCAAAAGCAATATCCATTGGTTAGAGAAGGCATAAGAACAAGTATAGAAGGTTTACTTATGGCAGGGGTATTAATTCCTACCAGGAGCCCTTGCAACACTCCAATTTTTCCTGTAAAGAAACCAACTCTGATGACTGGAGATTGGTACATGACCTAAGAGCAATAAACCAAGTAATGACACCTGAAACTCCTGTTGTACCGGACCCACAAAATGGTACACATTAATCGATTTGTATTCTGCATTTTTTAGTGTACCACTCCATCCAGATTCATAGAATCTATTTGCCTTTACTTATGCAGGGCAACAATATACGTATACAAGACTCCCGCAGGGATATTGCAAGAGCCCTTCAATATTCAATCAGCTCGTGGCCTTGTAGCCCTGGACTGCCACAGCACCTTGTTACAGTACATGGACTATCTACTACACTGCAGTCCCACCAAGGAACAATGCCAGCAAGATTCGATAAAAGTGCTGACAATGCTGGGTGAAAATGGTCACAAAGTAAGCAGAGAAAAGCTTCAATTTTATCGATAACAGGTAGAGTACTTAGGACGTGTCTTAGAAGGAACAAGCCAAAAAAAATTCTCCAAAACATGTAGAGGCAATTACGAGAGCACCTCGACCACAAACAGTGCTCAAATGCTGCCATTTCTAGGAACGGCACAGTTTCGCAGGCCATGGGTGTGTGATTTTGCATTAGTAGTACAACCACTACAAGATCTGATAAAAGCAGTGGATCAGATGCAGGTAAATGCTCCCCACATATGGACCCCTGAAGCCTTAGCTGCTTTTGAATCAATTAAAGTCACACTAGGGTCTGTACTTGCTCTGGCAAGTCCATACTACGGTAAACCTTTTCATCAGTACATGTCCGAGGTGGATTTGCATCAGCAGTATTGACACAGGGAGCGGGTAAACAGCCCATAGCATATCATAGCACAGCATTAGATAATGTTGAGAAGGGGATGCCACCATGTGGTGGACCCTGGTAGCAGCTGCATTTGCATATAAAAAAGGATCCATAATCACTATGGGAGATCCGGCCACATTGTATACAACGCATGCTTTACATGCACTATTGACCAGTCAATCGTTTGTCATCACTAATTCACGACAAACAGGGTGTGATGTTATTTTGTCAGCTCCAGCGTTAACAATAGAAAGATGCAACACAGTCAATCCCACCAATAAAATGGTTACTCCGCTAGACACCACATGAATGTGTGGAGGAATCAGGAAAGTTTCTGAAAGCTAGTGCAGACTTAGAAAATCGACCATTGCTGGACGCCCAACGTATATTCTTTGTAGATGGGTTGTGTTTTCGAGCAGATGTGGGGAATAAAGCTGTAGCAGAGGACAAGTATGATCTGATTTCATTTAACATAGTGATAGAGGTCTCCCTTCCCCAACCCTGCTTGGCCCAATTAGCAGAAATTAGAGCCCTAACCGCTGCATGTAAACTAGGAAATGGTAAAAACTGTACAATTTACTCAGATTCTGCATATGCCTATAGGGTATGCCACATGTTTGGGCCAATATGGGCACAAAGGGGATTTCAGAGGGCAGATGGCTCTACAATTACACATGGGGCGGCCATCTCAGATCTGTTACATGCTATGACATTACCAGCCAAACAAGCCACAGTAAAATATCAAGCTCATAAATCTGATGGTTCTTTTGTCACTAGGGGAAATACAGCAGCAGACGAAGGGACAATGAAGGCTGCACTGGGATCCACGCGAATGATGGCCCTATTGAATTCAGGAGAGGAATCTCCTCAAGAAGAGAACCTGGACTATGTTGTGAGCTTGCAAGTATGCTGCACTGAGGCTGAGATAGCTAACTGGATAGCCAGAGGAGCTAAAAAAGAACTAGGGACGGGCTTATGGCGGAGTATAGATGGGGTGTGTGTAGCCCCACTTAGTCTCCTCCCATTGCTCATAAAGGATGCACATGGACTATATCATACTGCCAGAGTAGAAATCTTAAAGAAAATTAGACAAGACTGGTGGTCCCCATATCTGGCTAGTTCAGTAGAGCATGAGTTAAAGCAGTGCAATGTTTGCACATGATACAACATCCGTAAAACCTGTACTGCCCCCTTATGTCATATTCCAGAGACCAGACGTCCTTTTAAACCTGCTGCTATAAACGCCCACCGCCACCAGTCAAGCACAGACTCAGACAGCGGCAGTGAGCTAGGAGAACCACAGGCAGGACCGTCTCAAGCCACGCGTACAAAAGTCAGGAAAAGGGAAGAATGCCGAGCACGACAGAAGACACCCAGTCACAGTTATACTTCTGAGAGCACACCATTTATGACTCCAGATGAAGAGTCATCTCTGTAACCGGCACATGTGACTGAGACACCACACAGTGAGGCAGAAGAACCACCAGCAGCAGAATATACCTTTATTGTTCCACCATTAAACGAACCACTCAGCGAGAACTTCAGAGATAGTGTATTACAAGTGGTCAATGACCCTGTAGTGGAGGGCCAGGGCCAACACCTCCAATAAATAAATGTGTGTGTGTGTGTAAATATATATATATATATATATATATATATATATATATATATATATATATATATATATATATATATACACACACAGTATCTCACAAAAGTGAGTACACCCCTCACATTTTTGTAAATATTTGATTATATCTTTTCATGTGACAACACTGAAGAAATGACACTTTGCTACAATGTAAAGTAGTGAGTGTACAGCTTGTATAACAGTGTAAATTTGCTGTTCCCTCAAAATAACTCAACACACAGCTCATTAATGTCTAAACCACTGGCAACAAAAGTGAGTACACCCCTAAGTGAAAATGTCCAAGTTGGGCCCAAAGTGTCAATATTTTGTGTGGCCACCATTATTTTCCAGCAGAATTTCACAGGTTGCCCCTGGAGTCCTCTTCCTCTCCTCCATGACGACATCACGGAGCTAGTGGATGTTAGAGACCTTGTGTTCTCCACCTTCCGTTTGAGAATGCCCCACAGATGCTCAATAAGGTTTAGGTCTGGAGACATGCTTGGCCAATCCATCACCTTCACCCTCAGAATCTTTAGCAAGGCAGTGGTCGTCTTGGAGTTGTGTTTGGGGTCGTTTTCATGCTGGAATACTGCCCTGCGGCTCAGTCTCCGAAGGAAGGGGATCATGCTCTGCTTCAGTATGTCAGAGTACATGTTGGCATTCATGGTTCCCTCAATGAACTGTAGCTCCCCAGTGCCGGCAGCAGTCATGCAGTCCCAGACCATGACACTCCCACCACCATGCTTGACTGTAGGCAAGACACACTTGTCTTTGTACTCCTCACCTGGTTGCCGCCACACACGCTTGACACCATCTGAAACAAATAAGTTTACCTTGGTCTCATGAGACCACAGGACATGGTTGAAGTAATCCATGTCCTTAATCTAATTGTCTTCAGCAAACTGTTTGCGGGCTTTCTTGTGCATCATCTTTAGAAGAGACTTCCTTCTGGGACGACAGCCATGCAGACCAATTTGATGCAGTGTGCGGCGTATGGTCTGAGCACTGACAAGCTGACCCCCCCACCCCTTCAACCTCTACAGCAATGCTGGCAGCACTCATACGTCTATTTCCCAAAGACAACCTCTGGATATGATGCTGAGCACGTGCACTCAACTTCTTTGGTCGACCATGACCAATTGGCAATCTTCTTACTGCCTAGGCCATCTTTATGTAGAGCAACAATTCTTTTTTTCAGATCCTCAGAGAGTTCTTTGCCATGAGGTGCCATGTTGAACTTTCAGTGACCAGTATGAGGGAGTGTGAGAGCGATGACACCAAATTTAACACACCTGCTCCCTATTCACACCTGAGACCTTGTAACACTAACAAGTCACATGACACCGGGGAGGGAAAATGGCTAATTGGGCCCAGTTTGGACATTTTCACTTACGGGTGTACTCATGTTTGTTGCTAGCGGTTTAGACATTAATGGATATGTGTTGAGTTATTTTGAGGGGACAGCACATTTACACTGTTATACAAGCATGTTGCTTGGTGAAATGAATAGATTTTTGATTGTAAGTACAATAAGTATCACCAGCTTCTTTCCTTCACAAATATGGTAAGGATATGAAAATAACTTAAAAAAAATTAAAATTTCCTATGAATAATTTAACCCCCCCCCAACCACACTCCCAGAACCCAGACAGCACATAAGCTCTGTGAAAACCTAGGGAAAAACTTGGAATCATGGTTGACCCTGTGCTGTGACCCCAACTTCTTAACAAACTGGGATGTGCAAAGAAAAGAATTTCACTTTACTGTAATACATAGTATATGTGATAAAAAAAAGCAGTTTTTTTTTTTTTAACTGCCCTGATTTTGGCAGTTATCAGATTATCCTTCGTCATGTAAACAGCATAGTATGATCGCATTTAGGCTGTTATCAGACTATACACAGTCTCAACTAATTATTTACCAGTAAAGTGACCCATATTTTAAGAAGAAAAATACAAAAACATTTACATTATGTTTGTCTTTGGTAGGTTGTAAAGCAATGATATTTTGAAAGACACTTGATTAAATACTGACTTTTGTAGACCAAGCGTTTCTCAATTTTCAGTTATCATATTATTTTGTACATGTGCATGTACTCATTAATGTCTCTTATACACATACACAAACCTCTAACTCCTGCTCTAGAGAAGACCGCTCTGGCAGGAAATCCTTGAGCATCTCCGATGTGACAGCTAGATTAGGTGGGAGGCAGTGGATCTGTCTGATGATTAGAGGATTACATCCATTCAGACACTGATAACCAAAAAATGTATCTTCTTTCCAATGAGCCTGAACATACTCTAAAAAAAAACAAGGGGAAAAAAAAGGCAAACAAATAAGCCCATTGTTGACATTACATTAGAGATATTATTGAATGACATATAGTGCCACATTATTTGCATTATTTATAAGGTTAAAAAAATCTCTGACATACTGGCAACTGTGTTATCTTTTCCATTATGCATGAATAGCATCTCCAGTTCCTTCATGCTATTCCATGGTTCAGCTCTATCAGTAAAACCCCTAAGGTAGTGGACATTGACACCTTGGCTGAGAGACAGAGATATAAAAAGTAGGTTTATTGATTTCCACATAGCACTACAACCCTTGTTGGAAAAGAAAATTGGAAATGATACGTGATATGTGATCCCAATCAGATTACCATTAATAAATTCCTATCCCAGATTAGAACAAAAAATTCTTGTCACTATATTTCAAGTCTATTGGAAACATGCTGATTAATCTGTTCATATAACCCTTATCTGAAAAGCATGATACATTTGATGTGGGTGATGGTATACCTTTGTCGGGTGAAACCCAAGTTGGGACCCAGGGCCTGATCACTGGACATGTCAATGCAACGAAGGCCACCTTCAACAAAAGTCCTCCATCTACAAGAAAAATAAATTTGCTGCCTTCTTTCAAAGTGACACCAGTGATTCCTTGCTTTAGTTTGAGGAGTATGATTGATTGAAGCTCATAAGTTTAAATATGAGAGATAATTACTGGACTAATGTAATACCTGATATGTTTTTGCTTATTCTGGAGTTCCCTGGTCCTGTGCTCTCGAAGTATCTGCAGTGACTCGCAATTCAGCAGGCACACTAATGATAAAAGAAGCACAAATAAAAACGTTGTTGTTGAGTTCATGTTTACCCACTACTTCCTGTTTTTAATATCACGTCAACATTATACACCATGGATTTCCTTTAGCTTGCAAAATACACTTCCTTCATCAATGCAATGCACATTTAAGGGATAGTCGTTGTTCGTTTTTCTCCTCAGATCTAGAATCCAAAGTATTTTCTTGGTGAGCTCAGCACAATGAACCTGACTGCATGACATAATTTAAAAATTGTACCAAGAGCTCAGGCATGGAAGGAGCAACACGGTCCTCAGCTTGCCTCTATTGCTGCGGAGCTCCACATCACCATCTGCAGTTTTGATCCACCTGTTGCAGGGGAAGCACTCTACTTCTGTAGCATCAGAGCTCCGTTTCAGCTGCACATCTAGACAGTGCCAGTCGAGATTGGGGAAGCCGGACCGAGCTTCAAGCCGCAAACGCACAAGAACCACGGTGCCTATTTCCTCAGCAGGCTTGACCAGAACAGTGCAGTTCTATCTCAAAAAAAAGGAAGTGCAATGCTCAGATGACTACTGATCTTGAATTAGTCAAATGGAATGTTTAAAAAAAAATACAATTTTAAACAAACAAAATGAAGACCTTACCGAGCCAGGAAGGAGACACTGTGCATCTGTAAAAGGCCTAACTGGTGGACACTCACATTGAGAACCGATCAGAGAGACCCAAAGAATGTTGTATGATCCCGATAGAGGGGCTAACGATGTTCGGATTGTCACATAAATGCCCTCCATTTGCCTGACTTCACGTGGAGTGTACTGATCACATAAATTGTAAAAGTAAAAAAAACATTTTTAAGTATGTACATAGTATCATTCAAAGTGAATCCTCATATAACTTTAACTATGTACTGTATCTGACCTTTTGGGACCAATGAAGATAATAATAATAATAATAATAATAATAATAATAATAATAATAATAATAAAAGTTTTACATTTTTCAGACAGATTCCAGCTTAACAATTCCTGGTGCCACCATTTACATATAGCACCAACAAGCTACAACTACATTTGAATTGCAAATAATGCAAGCATCATTTCATCAAAATCAGATATAAAATGCAAATGTAAAAAAAAGGGCAAAGGTAGTAAATGTATCACTAAAAAAATACTTTAAAAGTTTAAAAGTTCGTTTTATATTGGACATTTGCTGCACATTTCTCAAGACATAAACAAAAAGGACAAAATGTGTGTTTTCTTACTCTGGAGCGGGCAGAGAACCAAGTACAACTAAATATATATTTTTATTTGCTCCTGTTAAAGCCCGCGGAAGCCAATATTTGGGAAACGCAGGTCATCAGCGCGTTGTAGTGATGGAGTCAGTAAGGGACCGTGTAAAAAGTGCATGACCTGGGCAATTTTATAAGATTCTACCAAGATTATAGTCATCTACTTTGCAGGTTATCTAACATATTGTAGTTAATTACAAATCCTCATTTTCATAACTGTACATTAAAATCACCTACCAGTCTAAGTTACCAGTTTGATCATTGCTAGCCTTCCTCTGACCTGAAGTAACTGAGCTAGCTAATCGATTTCAATCTGCTAAATGTTAACACTCTGAACACTGACAGCTGTATCCTCTTTCTGCACATTAGCTAAACATCTGTATACTGTAACTTACATACTGCATGGTATATGTGTGTATAACTTGCACAGATATAAGCGTAAGGATTGTTATGCCAAATTGCAAACCAATCTCTCTAATCTGATTAACTGGTAGTGTAATGTAGCATAGGGATATTGTATGGTTATGTTTGGTAATACAGAGAGTAGTGTATATTCTGTTAGTGATATGCATGGAGATACAGAGAGGAAGCTGTGGGAGCACAGACGTTGTTGAAGGCTGTTGGATGTTGTTTAATAAAAGGAACTAAACAGAGCCACGCCTGTATCACCTCATTTATATGTGCCATCCTAACATTACAGGTAACCTATTGGAACCTTATTAACTCACCCATCATCTCAGAAAATGTATTCAGCAAACAAACCCGATGGTAAACCTTAAAAACTTACTTCAAATATGATGTTTTCTTGTTCTACGTTATCCTGCATCCATATTCTCTCGTCCTTGGCTTGTCCTTGATTTTAAAACTGCACACGTTGCTTGTGAACATAAAAAAAATACCTCTTCTTTTGACAAGAGGTGAAATGATGTGTCAATCAGCATCAGCAACTGCCAGTAGTGAATAAAATTTTGGGGACACCTGAACACCCCTCTGACTCCGCCACTGGATACATTATGGAGTGGAATGTAAGACGCACTACAAATACAATATTACACAAAAGTCTTACAGAAGTTCTGTATATAACATATCTATATCTATCTATCTATCTATCTATATAGATAGATAGGATAGATAGACAGATATAAATTTTTACTTTTTTAGGTTTCATATTATTTAATATGAAATATATACATTTTTGTTGTTTTTTTAAACAGATAAATAGAAAATTCAATAATGTTTTGACTGTATGAGTTACACATGTACAACCAAATGAAATAAGATATTGCTCATTATTGCTACTAACTACAGCAAACAAATTTTTAAAAACTCAGTTTTTCATTTTTTAAGAAAAATAATAAAAAGTGTAGCTTCTGTTGCATGTAGTAGAAATTTGGTGACCTGTAAAAGTGGGATTTTTGTGTAGTCTAAGGGTTTGGAATTAATGAATCATTGTACAGGAAAAATTGCAACACAACAATGTTTTTATAATTCTAAAATCATATACTAACTTCTAATATGGGAAAGTCTTACTGCAAATGTTCTTGGATCTTTAGGCTCTTTAGGTTATGGTTACATACTATCAAATTTTAGTAATAAAATCATAATCATTATTTATTTATTTATTATTATAATAGCACGTTTGCCTCAGTCCTTCAGGGTTGACGGTTCGATTCCTGCCCTGTGTGTGCAGAGTTTGCATATTCTCCTCCGGTTTCCTCCCGAAGTCCAAAGACATGCATTGTAGGCTGATTAGCATGTACAAAAGTGTCATTGTGCCCTGCGATGGACTGGCACCCCGTCCAGGATGTCCTCCGCTTTTTAACATCAATTTCCTGTAGTTGGTAGCAATAATAGACTGCATCATAAAGCATTTGGTTTTACATGTGTAACTCCTACAGTTAAAATATTATTGAATTTTGATTGATATTTTTTTATCATATTTTTATATTAAATATAACAAATTTAAATAATAAATCCATCCATCCATCCATCCTCAACCGCTTATCCGTAATCGGGTCGCTGGGGCAGCAGCTCCAGCAGTGACCCCAAACTTCCCTTTCCCGAGCCACATTAACCAGCTCTGACTGGTGATCCCGAGGTCTCCTCCCAGCTGTACATGCCTGGAACACCTTCCTAGGGAGGCGCCCAGGGAGCAGCCTTACCAGGTGCTCGAACCACCTCAACTGGCTCCTTTCAACGCAAAGGAGCAGTGGCTCTACTCTGAGTTCCTCTTGGATAACCAAGCTTATCAGCCTATCTCTAAGGGAGAGGCCAGATACCCTCCTGAGAAAACCCATTTCGGCCATTTTTACTCACGATCTAGTTCTTTCGGTCACTACCCAGCCTTCGTGACCATAGGTGAGAGTAGGAACGAAGATTGCCCGGTAGATCGAGAGCTTTGCCTTCCGGCTCAGCTCTCTTAACGTCACAACGCTGCGGTAAAGCGTTTGCAATACCGCTCCCGCTGCTCCGATTCTCCGGCCAATCTCCCGCTCCAACGCCCCCTCACTCGTGAACAAGACCCCGAGGTACTTGAACTCCTTCACTTGGGTTAAGTACTCATTCTCTACCCGGAATAGGCACTCCATTAGTTTTCTGCTGAGAACCATGGCCTCAGATTTAGAGGTGCTAATCCTCATCCCAGCCGTTTCACACTCAGTTGCGAACCAATCCAGTGAGTACTACAGGTCATGGAATGATGATGCCATCAGGACCACATCATCTGCAAAAAGCAGCGATGAGATCATCAGGTCACCAAACCACAACCCCTCCCCACCATGACTACGCCTCGAAATCCTGTCCATGAATATCACAAACAGGATTGGTGACAAAGCGCAGCCCTGGCGGAGACCTACCCCCACCTGGAACGAGTCCGACTTTTTGCAGAGCATCCAGACACAGCTCTCGCTTTGGGCGTACAGCGATTGGATAGCCCTAAGAAGGGAACCCCTCACCCCATACTCCCTCAGCACCTCCCACAGTAAACCCCTGGGACCCGGTCAAACGCCTTCTCCAAATCCACAAAACACATGTAGACCGGATGGGCATACTCCCAGGCCCCCTCCAAGATCCTTGCGAGAGTAAAGAGCTGGTCCATTGTTCCACGACCAGGACAGAATCCGCACTGTTCCTCTTCCATCCGAGGTTCGACTATTGTCCGAACCCTCCGTTCCAGCACCCTGGAGTAGACTTTACCAGGGAGGCTGAGAAGTGTGATACCCCTATAATTGGTGCACACTCTCTGGTCCCTCTTTTTGAACAGGGGAACCACCGCCCCGGTCTGCCACTCCTTGGGCACTATCCCCGACTTCCACGCAATGTTAAACAGGCGTGTCATCCAAGACATCCCCTCCACACCCAGAGCTTTAAGCATTTCTGGACGGACCTCATCAATCCCACTGTGTAGTTGTTTGACTACCTTAGTGACCTCCACCAGGGAGGTAAATAATATATATAGTTCTTTATATATAGCAACAGAGAGAGAGAGAGAGAGAGAGAGAGAGAGAGAGAGAGAGAGAGAGAGAGAGAGAGAGAGAGAGAGAGTAGTCGTACATACTACAATACATTAGATAACCTGCGAAGTAGACGACTATAATCTTGGTAGTACACGGTCCCTTACTGACTCCATTACTACAAAGCTCTGATGATCTGCGTTTCCCAAAGATTGGCTTCCACAGGCTTTAACTGGAAAATTTTATATATATATATATATATATATATATATATATATATATATATAGTTGTACTTGTTTCTCTGTCCACTCCAGAGTAAGAAAATACACATTTTGTTCCTTTTGTGTATAATTTCTTGAGAAATAGAAGAGCGAATCTCGAAAATGTAGCAAATGGAATGTCCAATATAAAACGTTAATATATCGCATTCAAAACCTTACTGAAAAAGCTTTGTTGCTTGCACACAGCATGCTGTTCTTTGGTTGTTGTTGTTGTTTTTGTTTTTTTCAGGAGTAATATCATACTATCAATATTAGCCCTATTTTATATTAATTTTTAACACACGTAATGTATATCGTTATCCTTTCAGTTTTAGCATCTTGTGGTACATTACTTTAAAAAAGTTATGTTTGTATTATTTAATTTACAGCTGTGATAAAAGACAAAAAGTTTGTTAGCCTACCTTGTCTGTGTGTCAGTGCCGATATTCAGTGTGTTGTGCGATGTTCAGCTACGCAGAATGCGTGGGTTGGTATACTTCCTTATGGAAATTGTTACAGCGTCCCACCAGGAATATTCAAAAACGTAACTGATATCCAGCACAAAGACGGAAAAACGTTTGTTCCCTGACCGGGAATCGAACCCGGGCCGCGGCGGTGAGAGCGCCGAATCCTAACCACTAGACCACCAGGGAAGTTGTGCGATATGGCAGACAGTTTGTATATGTAGGTGACTCGGTGCTCCAGAATTACCGGAATCAAAAGCAACATATAGGGACGTGAAAACGAACCTAGGGAGGACCTCGTGGCGCAACGGTAGCGCGTCTGACTCCAGATCAGAAGGTTGCGTGTTCAAATCACGTCGGGGTCAAATTTTTTACGTTTTACTGTTTATTGTGTCGACAAAAGCAGTGACTGTATACCGATCTATTTTAAACCCAGTCAGAACTGACATTTCTCATAAAAGGGATCTCCTATAAACTACTGATGGGAAGTTCGGATCATTTTACTGACTCGGATCTTTGAATCGCGTTAAGCAAAATGAATGGATCTTTTTTTTCGAGTCATTTCGTTCATTTCAGCTGAATATAAATTTAATGTTACATGTTAAATTCTACAACACATCTAGTACTTACGCAAACGTTGATCACATTTGGAATAAAAAATTAACTATAGGCTAATGTAGCCAAGGCCAAATTATGATCAACAGAAATTATTAATTAATTGCTTAGCTGGGTCTTCAGGCTATGTAATCTGTTAGTTCACCTCACCTCCTTTCTCGTCATGTCACATTTATCATGTCTGTTCCCCAGAAACAGAAATTGTTACTTCACTTCTCGAGTCTTCAGGTTCTAGTCATTCATTCCTCACGTCACAGCCACATAGGCTGAATGCAGTGGGGCTGTGACATGATGACTGTTCGACTCGAACCCAAAGACTCGAGAGGTGTACTAATCATTTCTGCTTCCTGTGCAGTCAAAAATGAACAAATAATCTCTGAATAACTTGTTCCTGAGTCATATTAAAGATTCTTTCTGACTGAGAGAGATAGTGTGTATGCGTGTGTTCAGTCATAAAGGTCACATCACCAAAGCACTGGCACTGTGTAATGTCATTTCATTGCATGTCGTACTATGCATGTTTGTATGTGTGAGACCAATACAATTAGATTTCAATAAGTTATTATATATCGAATAAGATAAAAGAAAAACATTAGTTCCCTGACCGGGAATCGAACCCGGGCCGCGGCGGTGAGAGCGCCGAATCCTAACCACTAGACCACCAGGGAAGTTGCAGGGGAGACTGTAATTAGAAACTAATATAGCATTCAATCACTGAAGGAGCCGTTAAATATGAATCTGCTGAAGCTTGGCTTTAACGACCTCGTGGCGCAACGGTAGCGCGTCTGACTCCAGATCAGAAGGTTGCGTGTTCAAATCACGTCGGGGTCAATTCTTTTTAATAATAAATATTTCGATTTAACTCTCAGCTCAGAATGTTGCTGTGGACATCACAGACGATAAACAAGCTAGTGATTAAAGTCTTGAGGATTACATAAGTATTGGTAGAAAAATAAAATAGATAAATCAAATTAATAAAATAAAAAAGCAAGCACTCTTCTATTAAGTTCTTGTAATTTAATTTTCTTGATCATTGACATTTTATGAATATAACTAAAGAAGTTCTGCATTTGTGTCACCATGAACAAAATTAATTGATGTAAATATCATTTCCATTTATTTATTTTGTCCTAAGGATATACAAACTGTTGCACTCAAATGTATGTTAGCATGAAGTGTGTGTGGTGCTGGGGAGACTGACAATGTTGGTGAAAGTCAGTGAAAGCAGCTCACAGGTTATTTTTAAAATAAATATTTATTTTCTTTGACAGACACTTTAACAAATGAACAGTGATGCTCAGCAGTCAAAAAAGTCCAATCTAATGCTATGTTCAAGTGTCCTGCAAATTTCATCAACATATAAACCGTGAAGGTGGAATTCATCAGTTTGTGAAACATGAATCAAGATGCTCCATCATGGATTAACTAGGATGATAAACATCTGTCTTTTCTTTAGCTCCTCTATGCTGTGGAAATGAGAAAAGAAGAGGGTTTGATTATGCAGTGAGAATCATATCACACAGCACTACTGAGACCACTATTACTTTTGGTTACTACTACAAAACCTGAATACAACTGGTGAGATCAAAATAGGCAAGTTTGTTTCACAATCAAACATTTATTTTCATATGTGGCTTGTATGTTCAACATGCATATACATTTTTGTTTTAGAAAACTCTTCTGATTATCCCCTTTCAGAAGTATACAGAGTACTTTCACACTTGGCTTTGTTTCCCAGAAAAAGTGCTGACCAGAGCGCCTTCTCTGGTGTCAACGGTCAACTGTCAACTGTTGCCTCAACTGACATGTACCCATAACAACACTCTTACCAGTCCTAGACACTAGATACCTAGATAACAAATTAGCCACTCTGGATATCTAGATTATATTGACCATTTTCACCAATTATACAGGTAGATACAGGTATGTATGGCATTACTGTCTGTCGCACCTCCTTGGGTGCCCATAGGATTACTGCTCTTCCTTCAGCCTTCCCAGCATAATGCAACCAAAATCATACAGGCCTCCCCAGTGACTGAGGCTGGAACGAGCCTCACTGGCACAGTTAATGCATGCTCAGTGCCACTGGTTCCATATGGTTTCTCCATTACCTGTAATACCACTCATGCATGTTTGCCTAACACAACCAGAACCATACAGACCTTCCCAGTGACTAAAGCTGTGACAAGCCCCATTGTCACCATTAATGCATGCTAAGTGCCACTGGTTCCATATGGCATAGGTTAGCTGCAGGATTATCAGCCGGGTACCACCGCTCAACAACGTTTCAGCCCTTTATACCCGGGAATGTCTCCTGGTGGTAGGGCAGTGACAGGGATCGCCTTCAACTAGACCTCGGGTTAGGCTTTACTACCCCAACACTACTTCTTTCTCCTCACCCAGAACCAAAAGTTGTTCTTATCTGCCTTTTCAGTCAGGTCTTTCAGGACCTTCTGCTGCATTGCTCCAATTACTCCCATATCACTTTCACACTTGTTTGCCTTTACTGTGGCTTTGGAGGCAGAAAGCTCAGGGAAGAGTAGCAGTGATTGTTACCAAGTTGTTATTTTAGTTATATTGCAACATTGGAACACTAGCAGGGACTCACTAAGCGTTCCAATGAGAACGTTCATTTACCCCCAGTGAGTCTGATCTTGTTAAAGAGCTACACATTGGCAGAAGACTACCTTACCTAAGGCAACTTGCTTCTTACTTGATTTTCTCCTCACAAACTCAACAACCAAATGGTTAATCACCTAGCCTACTGAAACAGTCATAATGGATGTGCAATGTAGTAATGTATGCATTTTATTTTGCATGCGTTGGATTGTGGGGCATTTCATATAGCAGGATTGGGAAGGAGGCCCTGCTTCGTCATCCTAATGACATTTATCTCACTTGTTTTTCTCCCCCTTTTCAGGGGAATGGTACATTACAAATCAGAAATGCGCGCACACCATAGTGAAAAGTTTCCAAAGCAAAGACTAAGAAAAAGAAGGGGAAAATCGTCTCCCATTTCCAATGCCTATACCTGGACTAGTTTCAGATCTTTACATGCAGTATATGAGATGTAGTTAGGCTGCAAATTTTTACTGAGACCTCGCAACCACTTTGCGATACTCTTTGTGGCCACTCGCCATAGAATTAGACAAAATGTGTGCTGGCTGTTAAATAAATAAATAAATAAATAAATAAATAAATATTGAAAGCACCCTTTGTCCCTTGTTTTAAATAGTAATTCTTCTTACCTGATGCGTGCTGTGCGGGGGTAAGAGCTTAGGCTTGCCGTAGTCCGGAGGGTTAGCCTGAGGGTCGTAACCCAGACGCTTCAGCATGGGAGCTATGCTATCCATGTCCTTCACTACATCATCAGGAATGTGTCCCACCCACTTAGACAGGGCTTTTGTGTTCACCGGGTTAAATACTTGGTCAGTTGACCGTTCCAATCTGTAGCAGAAAAGTGGAGATATTTACACATCACAAATTCCAGACCCAGACCATAGTGATCATTATTTACAGCTGAGAGCTGTCTAGAGATGTATTTTCAGCAAAACTGTGATCGTGTTTGTTTTTTTTCCTGAATACAAGGAAATGTATTGAAATTATTATTGGTGAAAATCAGATCTATGCTACTGATATCATGGATTAAAAAATAGTTTAAAAACACAAGTTTTTTTTTTCTTTAAAACAACAAAACTGCAAAAGTTTGCATTGTTTTGCAAGTTCATCAAAATTCTGTTCAATATAATAGTGTTTCTATAAATGATTGTCTTAAAAAAAAGTAGCTTACTGAGCGGTTGAATAATTTTGCATGTTTGTCCTATTTACATGTGCACATGTAAACTAATACTTTATTTGTTTAAGGTATACCAGAAGCCAGGTACATTCTGGACTAAAATCATACACACCAGATTACAGACCCATGATTAAAGGCTGTGTCCTATTAAGCATAATCAAAAGTATTAATTTCTGAGGAATAATCATAAGTCCCCCTGTGGTGGAAATCATGGTGTCTTCTTTCAGAGGAAAGTTCAAGAACAGAAATGGCTCCAAAAAATATTTGTTGAAAAATCTAAATAATGTTCATGAAATAAATCCATACTGAGGGGGTCTGTGGAATATATTTACGGTTAAAGGGGTACCTGTGAGAACCACTGCTCTAGCGAGTCTTTAACATGCCTCCTCTAACAGAATGGTTCAAACGGAGCATAGCTTGCTGTTTTACTGACCTGGCACGTGCGTGTTAGAGCCAGCAAAATTGATTCTGTGTTACTGGTTTTACCACAGAGCAGGGACTATAAATAAAATACTCTATAGAATTGTAACTTTTGCGTTAAAACCAGAGGACATCACTCACTTAGACAGAGACACTCCTCCAGCTTTCCCAATCAGCTGCTCATGGTGCAGTACGGCCTGGTCCCAGGGCAGCTCCAGGAACTGAAGCAGTTTTCGCATCACTTCCTCTGGATTTAACACCAGCTGTTCGTAGTGCACAGGCAGACAGGTCCCCTCTGCCGCAGCCTGGCATTGTTCATACATGACCTCCACTGCTCGGTTCCATTTCACCAGACAGTCCCGGTAACTCGTCAGGTCAAATCCTGTGATGGTCACCTTACGCGATATCATGGAATGAACCGTGGCCCGGCCATCACGCAGCATCAGCACAAATTTGGCATGTGGAAAGAGTTTGGAGAGGTACCCGAGAGACTTCAGAGCAAAAGGGTCCTTGTTACAGAGGCGTGGGGCCGGTTCACCATGACCCACAATTATCTCCAGGAGGAAGGACCGGACAGCGGAGTCCAGGACCTCGTCTGTGACACCAGCCTCGATCAAGCGACTCCTTTCACGAGATGAGCGGCTCCAGCTAGCCTGCATGGCTAACAAACGGGGGATGACGCGTGTCTCTTCTCCACAGCGCACCTCAGGGTGCGCATCCAGCATGGCCCGCATTAGAGTAGTACCACTACGAGGGACACCACCAATAAAAATCAAAGGAGTGTCTTCACTGTATTCTATAGGCATAGGCAGAGCGTAACTGAGATTCTTGCCCAGACGCTGGCTAGCTGCCCATGCAGCCCAAGCACTGGTCCTAGATTGGGAGTTTGGGCATTCCATGGCACTAAGGCTGAGATAGAACACTGTGATAGTGCTGAAGACCACGCAGGCCAGCAAGACGTGGCGAGTCTGTTTCCTCATGGTGTAAATCTAGAAACTGAAATAGGTTTGTGTGAGGTGTGGAGAAAGAAGAAAAAAAAAACGTCATATAGAGTAAAGTAGCATGTGGCAAAGTATAATAAGCATCAATGAAAAGAAGATGAATAAGAGACAAAAAATTTAAGGATACAAATGGGATAAAGAGAAGAATGTAGGGTAGCGGTAAAGCAGAGGGGGAGGGAAAAGCAACCTGGAGATAAAAGCCTCTTATAACCTTGCTTAAGGGTTGACTGCTGAATCAAGCCTCTGGTTGTTGATTTGCTCCACTGTCTCTGGAAAATGGGAACAAAGAAGGAAAACAGTTAGAAAAATAGGCAAAATGTAAAGTTTTGGAATTATTTATGATCCGTTAACGTGACTTGACTGCAACTACAAATGAACAACATTCCATCCTCTGATTAACACTGATGTCCAGGGCAAATTAACACAAAACCAGGACCGATTAAACCAGGTGAGATACAGGTTTTGGGTTGTTTAACAAAACTACTGAAGCGATGATCATTTTGAAGCACACTTATTTGTTTATAACTATCATATTTACCATTCACAATAACATATCTACTGTATCTTCTTTAGATCTATTCTGTGTAGATTGCTATAGCCTGAGAAAAAAAAATTCCTAGATGAAAGATGCCAAATTCCTTTTTACCATTTGCAAATTTAAACGAAAACATTCATGTCTCACATCTCATTGTCTCTATGTTCAATAAAGCGACCATGCATTAAAGAAAGGTTTCATTTCCAGACTTTGTACGCTTTTGTAAACCTTATTTATATCAGTTTATTTATCAGCTGAGCTGTATGCAGAAACTGAATATGCTGAAATTTGTTTGGGAGCACATATACAAATCAAAATATACCTGGAAAGGGCGAATTTGCATTGAATATTGATATATCTCTAGTATTTGCATATAAATTTGTCTATAGGTGTCAAAAATGAATACATATTTTACTTTCTGGACTTGCCAAGTGACAGACGAAAACAAATGTATCACAAATTAGCTGGGTCAATTCAAGCCTGGTTTCATGCATATGATTTATGCATTATTTGTGTGTGGTCAACTTTTTAAAGTTACACTTTTGGTTCCTTACATGGATGTAACTTACACACACTGCCTAGAAAGCATGGAAATTTATAGACTAGATTTTCCTTTATAGATAAAGATATATATGTAATGCGCTGAATCTTGTTTGTAAACGAGACCTGGTGAAGTGACTAGCATAATTGAAAATTTTAGATGATTTTCAGCTTTGGGGTATATAGAATATATTGATGAAGCATAATCAATATGTATAACTAACATTTAGAATCAATACTTAGAAGCATAATCTAAAAGAATCATCTAATGATCAATGTGAGTTAACAAGCATAATCAATATGTATAATCAGTATTTATAAGCAGAATCTAAAAACGTAAAATACATACTAATCAAACTATATTCTAATTGTGTACTGAGTTAAAAGGATCCTGTGTTTTTCTGTAAATCAGCATTTAGACATCGCGGAGAATCCTGCGTTTATCTGCACAATGACTGTTTTTCTAAGTGAACAACCTTGAGGCCCGATACCAAATGTCAAGTTAGGACAAGGCCGCAGGAAAGGAGGACAGATATCAAGGAAAGGAGTTTTGGTCAGAGGGGGAAAAAAGGAAAAAACTGAGTGTATCTATTTTTTTATTTTTATTTTAAACAGCAAACTGGTCCTACACCACAATTATAAAACAGCTATGAGCAGAAGTAATTAATTGTGGCAAAGGGGATGAATTGTTTTAAAAAAAATATAAATAAATAAATAAAAAAAGACACAACAACAAGAAAAACGGTAAAACTATGCCTAAGATGAGCTCATTAGCTCAGAAAGTTATAAAAAGGCCTGTGTGTGTTTGCATAATCCAGACTGCCTGCAGAGGTCTCACTTTATTTGTTTTGAATAAAGTTTCATTTCTTCTGACATCCATAAATCCTGGTCTCTGGAGGTTTTTTGACACTGGTTGGAGAGAATTTGCCACAACAGCTTCAATGGTCCTATTCTACCTAGTATCTGCTGGTAGGTTCGATTAATTTCAATTTAATTATCGAATGTTTCCTTCCACCTCAATAAAACATGCCGGTAGGGCGTGTTGGGTAAATTACTCAACAAAATAAATTCACTACAGATTACTAATTTCTACTTTAAAATTGTAATCTGATTACTGCATGTAAAAAGTAATCAGATTACTAATTACTTTACTTTCACATTACTTTCAAAACCTATCAAACCTACAAAAATACACTACAAAGTGAAACTCGTGGTTATTTCAGTCATTTAGGCACGTGTCGATGTATGACATGATCAGAAAAGGTTGGATTTATCATAAAACTTGCCTCGGGTGTTGTCACTGTTTGCAGGACTACCAGACCGATAAAATATAAAACTTTTCTAACTAGGCTAGTTTGGTTGTCACTAGTCAAGATGAGGCACTGCTAAGCTATCATTGTATGTGTTTAGCTGCTACAGTGCCCTGCAAAGTACATTATCGTTCCTTATTCTCTGCTCATATCATGTTCACATAAACTGGAACTCACATAGACATTTACACACCTTGTTTTCCTGCTCAGCATCAGAGGATGTTAGCGTTTCCATATCAACCCGTTTACTGGTTAAATAAAAATCAGCGTATATCCATTTTTCCTCACACTGACTGTGTGATCTAGCGTTTGGCAGAATTGAAACCCATCAGCCAATAAGACACGAGTATTTCCACATATTTTCCTGTAAACACTGTCTGATTGGTCCCGCCTCCATTCACTGAAGGTATAAAATTACAACACCGCCGTCTTCTTTTACTGATGTTCATTTACGTAGTGACAAACTACTCCAAGTGGAGAATTATTCGGGGCTAAAGGAAAACTCTGCCCAGGCCAGGTAACGCCCCTGGAAACCGCACGAAACGTGATTTATTTTAAAATGCATTCTACTTAATATTGTTTTTCTTAACAATGAATTTGTAATGCAAGTGACGTAATTTTACTGATATCAGTAACTGTAATCAAATAACATAAATTTGAAATGTAATGCGTCATACCCAATATGCCGCTAGGTAGGGTTGTTATGCTAAATTGCCCCTAGGTGTGAACAAGTGTGTGAATGAGTGTTTGCATGGTGCCCAGTGATGTACTGGTACCCCAACCAAAAATGTGTTCCCCGGATAGGTTATGGTTCTACCGCAACCCTGACCAGGACAGGTTAATGAACATGTTTATTTAGTCAGAATTTATTTATTTAACTTGATTGACAAATGTTTTTAAGATCTTAATGGGGACCAAATGTCCCAACAAGGATAGGAATATTGAGTAGTATTGACCGTGTGGGAATTTTTGGCTGTTTTTATTATTATTATTATTATTATTATTATTATTATTTAAATTAAAAAAGTAAATGTGTGTGAGAGAGAGTGAGGCAGAGAGAGAGAGAGATTAAGGGGGCGTTAGGGGGTTAATTATTGGCAGATGTGAGACATTCTAAGGAAAAATACCATGTGTGTAAGCCACTGATTTCATAAACAGTGCGAACCATCTATACATTATTGCACATACATTAATTTATGGTCGGCAGAGTCCATGGCGAACAGCGCATCCCTTGAACGCAGAACACACTGTGTAATCTGTCAACTTATTCCACTAAACCTTGGTCACGCGCTGCAAGAAAACCGCAAACTGGAGTACAGAGCACTGAAACCGCCATAAAGTTCACTACATTCACACAGTTCGCATTAAAATAACCAAGACAAGAGGCCTGTGTGCTAAACCATTCTGCATACAAATTATCCCTTAACTATACGTGTTAGTGCCAATGTCATTTAAAAAAGAAACCTCAACATACCTACATACGGCACACAAGCTACTGGTGCAAAGATAAAATATTAGCTTAGCTGTGTGAGCTTCAAACAGTGTCCGAGGAAGCCTAGCCTAAGCTAAGGCTTCCATGGCAACTAACCTTCATGACAAT
Organism: Ictalurus punctatus; assembly: GCF_001660625.3. Taxonomy (NCBI): domain Eukaryota; kingdom Metazoa; phylum Chordata; class Actinopteri; order Siluriformes; family Ictaluridae; genus Ictalurus; species Ictalurus punctatus. The sequence continues at coordinate 15,200,998 of NC_030433.2, forward strand.
GATATGGTGAGGTTTAACCACAGCGATATGTGCAGGAGAAAAACAGAAAAAAAACCCTGCTAACCTACATCAGGACTCGTAGAGAAAAAAGCCAGCGCTGGTTGTTTAATAAAAACATCAGTAATTCATGTCGTCTTACCACAGAAAAACGGCTCCATTCTTTCCTCTTTCATATCCATGCTGTGTATTTTTGTTTTTTTGAGAGACGACTGTAATCCAAAGTGCTCGTGTGGACATGAGGACAGTACCTCACAGCAAAATGAAAAAATTAACCAATCATGCTTTATTAAAAAGAACACTAACATTAATATTAACAACAACAAAAAAACCCAACCCACTAACGCATTAAAACACACTTGAAGAGTTGATACCGGAGCTCTGAGGAGTCCAACACAGCATGAGCAGATTTGCCTTTCCTTCCTACTCTTACTCTCTCTCACACACACCCACTTTCTCGCACTCTTTTTCTCACTCCGTCTCTCTCTCTCTCTCTCTCATTTGATATAAAATAAGATATAAACACACACCCCTTGGTATCAGAAAAACAAAGATGGTCAAATATAAAGTACAACAGAGTTGCAGTCATGTACCGGTGCATACATTGATAAATTTACACAAATTACCCCTTACACAAGATGCAAGTATACCATATTTACTTACTGCATTTATTATATTTCATTATTCCTGAACTTTCACACAGTGCAGTAAAACTTTTTGCAAGGCACATGTCTTGTTTGTGATACCTTAATATTTAATGCTTGAGCTAGGGATCAGGACTCTCCAAATCACAGCCGCGCTAGGAAACAAACTCTCAATTCTCATATGTTCAAAAATAAATCTAAAGGTCAATCTTGTAAAACTAGGAAGAAACTGTTGAAAGGGTGTTTAAAAGAATATACAAGCAGGTAGTGAAACATCAAGTTTAGCAGTTAAAGCAAGATTAGTTGTACAGGCTTGCACAAAAATAGCTTCCTGTGTGAAAGGCTGTTTATAGAAAGATGAGTCAAGCACTACAAAAAAAAAAAATATATATATATATATATATATATCATGAACTCAAGCCCAAGCAGTAAAGTCTTTCTGCTTACAACAGCTACTAAACATAATGAATAAAACTACAAAGGTTTAGATACTTTGTATATACACACACACACATCAACATAATGCAAGAAATGCAACATGATGCAAGGAGAGGAAGTACACCTTTGTAGCTCTGAGAACATCCTTTTTTTTTTTTTTTTGCCCCGGCCTGTTTTAACCAGAGTGCTGCTGAAAATGTTTTGACAAAACCACAGTAAAAAAAAAACACTCATAACGACCAAATATATGCCTCAGAAACACTTCTAATGAAAGGAAGCATAGAAACATTTCTCAGCATGTAACGATCCAGCTTTAATTAATCACAATGCATAAAACTACTAGCTTTCATTAATGTAATGAAACTCAAAATGCTTCAGTAATACACACTTTACACAATTTTCCTCATTGAATCATGCTTGGTGTGCAAAGTTCCTTCTTTCATTTTGCATTGGATCTAAGAAAGGGAAGCAAACATCCAACACTTTGCATAGCTTGTGCAAACTGCATACTTGTCTCAAACCATGCCCATTTGTTGGATAATCTCATATACACTGATTTATGTGGTTTAACAATGAAGTACATTGTTTAACTAAGTAGTACAAAAATGGAATTTTTCCCTTTTCAGTTCACCATGATAATAATAGCAAAGTTCTGTATCTTGGTCTATGCTGATCTGATGCCAAACTGCTCCTAGTAAACTTGCAAACATGTTGCAAGCTTCAGTTGCAAAATGTTACACAAAGACAATGTAAAATGTTGCAGGCTTGAAGGCAATATGCATTAACAAGTTCACATGGAAGATCTGTGTTGTTTCATTTACAATAGGTTCATGTACAAATGTTATTATTAAGACAAACGATGACCGGCAGTTTTCAGAACTTCTCCTTATTTGTTTACTCCAGTGCAAAACTACAGAAGCAAAACTTCAGACACCTGATAACTAATATTGTGTGCATGTCATTTTGGCTAAACAGTTGTTTTAAACATCCAGATGATGATGATTCCTGGATTTATTTTTAATCATTGATCTGTGCTTGCGTCCATTTCAGCACCTTCTGCAGCACCGCCTTCTTGCTGAGGATCTGCAGGAAGGATGTCTGTGACAGTCTGAATAAGCTCATCTATTTGTTCTTCTGTCAGCCGTTCTTCACTCTCTTCTACTATCTGAGCAGAAAAAAAAAAACACATTTACCTCAAAACAGAATATCCCAGAAAAGTACTTCCAAAGTATGTGCCAAACGTTCCCCCAGAAAACAAGGTGCATTACAGGTAAAGACACACTAAATACTGCCTGAATAAAAAGTATTTACCTGTCGATTTTATGTAAGTCATGTAAGGCCTAAAACACGTCTGTCATAGGAAAATAATAAATGGGGGGGTGTGTGTGATGCGGCCCGTTGCAAAAGCAGAATTACTTATACAATCCCAAAGTTAATTACTTTCCAATAACAGCAAGTCTTGAAGTTACATTTACTGCTGTCTGCGAAACATGTTAGTTCCAGTTATCACTTACAGTACCCTACACTATTATTGCCACCCTTAGTAAATATGAGCAAAGAAGGCTGTGAAAAATTGTCCATTGTTTAATCTTTTGATCTTTAAAAAATTCACAAAAATACTAGTTTCTCATGGATGTCAAACAATTGCAAACAAAACTTAGGTTTATCCAAAAATAAATCTTTGTTCAATATAGGTGTGCAACAATTATTGGCACCCCTATGAATTCATGTGAGAAAAATATATTTGAAGTATATTCCCAGTGATATTTAATTTTTTTTAGTACACCTGGGTGACTAGGAACAGGAAATTGTTCAACCATGACTTCCTGTTTCACAGGGGTATAAATATGAGGTAACACATAGGCCAAATTCCCTTAGTCATTCATAACAATGGGAAAGACAAAGGAATACAGCTGTGATGAGCGGCAATAGGTTGTTGAGCTTCACAAAATGGGAACTGGATATAAGAAAATAGCACAAGCATTGAAAATGCCCATTTCCACAATCGGGGCAATAATTAAAAGTTCCAGTCAACTGGAAATGTTATGAATCAACCTGGAAGAGGTGGTGTGTCTATATTGTCACAATGCACTGTGAAGAATATAGTTCGAGTGGCCAAAAAGTCTCCAAGGATCACAACTGGAGAATTGCAGAAGTTAGTTGCGTCTTGGGGTCAGAAAGTCTCCAACACTACAATCCAAAGTCACCTAAATCAGTTGAAAGTTTCCAAAGTTGTTTGGAAGGTTTTCAAGAAAAAAGCCTCAATTCTCTTTCAAAAACAAACTCAAGTGTCTTCAGTTTGCCAGACACTACTGGAACTTCAAGTGGGATCGGTTTCTATGGTCAGATGAAACCAAAATAGAGCTTTTTGGCAATAAACACCAGAGGTGGTTTTGGCGCACACAGAGAGGTAGCCATATGGAAAAGTGCCCATGGTTAAATATGGTGGTGGCTCTGGTAGAAAAAGAGAACCTGGACATTTTGTTAGGATACATGGCATCATAGACTAACAAATATCAACAGATATTCAATGAAAACCTGACTGCCTCTGCCAGAAAGTTTAAAATGGGCTGTGGTTGGATCTTCCAGTAGGACAATGATCCAAAACATACATCAAAATCAACATAAAAATGGTTTACTGACAACAAAATCAAAATTCTGCCATGGACATACCAGTCCACTGCCTTGAAAGCCATAGAAAACCTGTGGGGTGAACTGAAGAGGAGAGTCCACCAGCATGGACCTTGAAATTTGAAGGATCTGGAGAGATTCTGTATGGAGGAATGGTACATTCCATGTATTCTCCAACCTCATCAAGCATTATAGGAGATGACTCTGAGCTGTTATCATGGCAAAGGGAGGTAAGCACAAAGTATTGACTAAAAGGGTGACAAATTGTTGCACACATATATTTAACAAAGTTGGTTTTTTTTATAAACCTGTGTTTTGTTAGCAATTGTTTGATATCCATAAGAGCATAGTATTTTTGTGAATTTTTTAAAAGATCAAAAGGCTAAACAATAAAGACAATTTTTCACAGCTTTCTTTGCTCATATTTACCAAAAGTGCCAATATTAGTGGAGGGCACTGTATGTTATAAACCAGGGGTGTCCAATCTTATACAGAAAGGGCTGTGTAGGTGCAGGTTTTCATTCCAACCAAGCAGAAGCCACACCTGAGTCTAGTGAAAGCCAAGATCAACTGATTAAACAGGTGGAATTAGGTGTGGCTCCTGCTTGATTGGAATGAAAACCTGCACCCACACTGGCCTTTTGAGGATAAGATTGGACACTGAAGACTCTCCACTGTCAGAAAACTCAGTTAAATCTTGCAGCTTTACCGCTGACACCAGAGACTCCGTCCAAATACATGTTTTTTAAACTGTTCAAACATAGAAGTCCCTATAAAAGTTGAAGTTCCTACTATAACTATAGAAACAAGAAAATGTCTAATTAATTAATAAAAACCTATTTGCCTTCCAGCTCAAACTATTTTCAAAGTTGCTGTTGTACAAAATTAATCAGCACCTTCTGACCAATCAAAATCAAGCATTTGACAGAGCTGTGGTAAAAATCAACGAACCAACCTTTCAAGCTGAACAACCTAATCTACAGAGTAACTCCTAAGATGACTTGTTCATGTAGCAGTTGGTTTTCATGTTTATAGTCATGTTATAAAAAATAACCTGACAATTTTCTTAGTCTGTTGCATAAATCATCACTTCATTGTACACGTTGCAGCATGTTCTAGAAGGCAAAAAAATTAAAATAAACTATTTTATAGTCTAGAAAATACAACACATGAAACATGACTTCCTGTCTTTATGAGAGACAGGCTGAGTCAGAAAAGGCACAAATTACAAGGCAGAGAATAAATCAAAGCCTGACCAGTTGGATCTCAACAGCAGTCTGTGGTCTGTGGTTCAGCAGCTGCAGTTTCTCTGCTCTGCAAAGAAAGAGAGAAAATGTGGGACAAGGCAGTGCAGTTAGTGTTTGGGGCAAAAAAAATATCTGAATCCCAGGTCAAAAACAAAAAGAAGCTGCACGGTCATGTGTCATACAGTTAGTTAGTTGTTTCATTTTTAACTCCATGCCACATAAATACACGAGCAGATGCACACAAAGGACTAAATAGACCTTAGATAAATAAACAATAGACAATAGATAAAATTAAGTAGAAGACATTTTAAATACCAAAAAAGGATTCATGTGTTACACAGTACAACAGCAGTACTGCCAACATTTACTAACCAGAAAACGCTAGAAGGAAAAACCCAAACAGAATTTTTCCATAAAAACCTTGCTTGTGTGTGTGTATGTGGATGAGATGTGTCTTTTTTTTATGGGCCCTCAAGCCCGAGGCTAGTCATTTCTCAATTCAAGATTTGCCAGATAAAGTCATATAAAATCAGTTAAGGTCAGAATGAAGTAAAAGTAACCGCTACACAAATTTACACATTTTACATCCCACATCTCTTTCGAGCAAATCTTACTCATATCATCTGACTGCAGAAAAAGCAAGCGGAAAAGTGGAGTCTTCAGGTGTCCTGAGACAATTTTCCACTGCATGGTACGGCTCGACTCAACTCAGCTCGCTTTACTTTCTGAGCTTGCTTTTCCACTGCCGTTTAGTGCCGCCTCAACGTAGGCGCCATCTTCCACTCGCCTTCACGCAGGAATAATGTTGTATTATGGAAGCCCGGTACAAATACACTGTCAGGCGGTATTCCAAACGCCATTCCTGTTCACTGAATATAAATACTATTAAGGATGTAAATTAATGGCGTTCTAGAATCTATGTAATGCTCGATGTGACTAAGTTAGATTCAGCCGCGACAGGAGTGACTTCAATAAACGCCTGTTTGGAAATCTGTAACAAGCGAGATGTAAAAATCTAAGACAGAAACTTTTGCTGAAATTTTATCTGTAATGAGAAACAATTTTCAATTAATAGAATATTACCATATGCAAAGTATGTATTAAATGATACATTTATTCAGGCACAATACAGAACCACTCGTTAAGGAGAATTCCTATTCCCTCAGTGCGTGGCTCACATTTAGTATCGGCTTGGCTCGCTTGGAACCTCGCCTGAGGTGGTAATAAAAAAGTACCAGGTATCAGGTACTATCCACAGTGGAAAGCCCCCAAAAAGGGAGCAGAGTCCAGTCGTACCGTGCATTGGAAAAGTGCCACTGTATCACGGTAGCAAGGGGTCAAAAATGCTACAACTAAACTAAACCATAAAATGTTAGCACATCTGTAAAAGCAATGAAACTTAAAACATATAGTTATTAAATATAGCAAAACAAATAGAGATTTCAAAATATCATAGTATAAATAAAGTTATATTAAATATATACAGTGCTGTGAAAAAGTATTTGATTTCTTCTGTTTTTGTGTACATCTCATACTAAATTGTCTCAGAAATTAAAACAAAATCTAAGATAAAACAAAGGCAACCTGAGTAAACACAAAATACAGTTTTTAAATGATAATTTTTTTTTATTGAAGCAAAAAAGTTATCCAATACCAACTGGGCCTGTGTGTACATGTATTTGACCCCATAGCAACTAATTCCCCAAATCAATGAAACTGCACTCATAATAAGAGTTCAGCTGGACTAGACGCAACCAGGACAAATTACTGCCAGCCCTGTTCAATCAAATCAACACTTAAATAGAACTTTTTCAACAGCATGAAGTTGGTTAAAAAGGTCTTAGGCAATAACACACTATGCCAAAACTGAAAGAAATACATCAGTCTGGGAAGGGTTACAAAGCTACTTCAAAGGGTCTGGGACTCCAAAGGACCACAGTGAGAGCCATTATCTCAAAATGGAAAAACTCAGCACAGTAGTGAACCTTCCCAGAAGTGACTGGCCTTCCAAAATTCCTCCAAGAGCACAACTACTCATCCAGGAAGTCACAAAAGAGCCAAGGACAACATCAAAGGACCTACGGGCCTTTCTTGCATCAATAATTGTCACTGTTCATGACTCCACTATCAGAAAAACACCGGGCAAAAATGGCATCCATGGAAGAGTGGCGAGGCGAAAACCACCCAGAGGAACATTAAGGCTTGTCTGAATTTCTCACCTTGATGATCCTCAAACCTTTTTTTTGCTTCAATTAAAAAAAAAAAAAAAAAAAGAAAGTTTACTCAGGTTGCCTTTACACGAAAACAGAAGAAATCAAGATACAAATACTTTTTCATAGCACTGTACCTTTTTTGTATAATTCTTGTAAAAACTAGTATACCTTATGATTGTGTATACCTTATTCCTCACATGTATATCTTAGTATACCTCACATACTGAAGGACAACACTATGAGAAATTTCTACTTATATAAAAGAATTGCATTCATAGAAAATAAAAGAATACAGTTACATACAGCAATATAAGAAACATCCCAATGTCTACTACCATGAAGCTGTGCATTTTTGTATTTTAAAATCCCTTTTGCCTTTGAAGCCTATAATAATACTAATTAATACTCATGTGACACACACAGAGCATGAGCTGGAACATGTATTGTGCGCCACTAGACCACATGACACCTGTGCCATAACAGGAAGTGCAAATTACGCAGCTCATCAGCAGAGGGCAGACAAACCCCTCAGCAATTAGTGAAGACATGCAGATACAGTGCATCCGGAAAGTATTCACAGCGCTTCACTTTTTCCACATTTTGTTATGTTACTGCCTTATTCCAGTGCCCAAAAATAGGTGTGCCAAGCTTGTAGCATCATACTCAAAAAGACTTGAGGCTGTAATTAATACCAAAGGTGCTTCAACAAAGTATTGACCAAAGGCTGTGAATACTTATGTACATGTGCTTTTGTTTGTTTTTTATTTTTAATAAATTTGCAAAGATTTCAAACAAACTTCTTTCATGCTGTCATTATGGGGTATTGTTTGTAGAATTTTGAGAAAAATAATTAATTTAATCCATACTAGAATAAGGCTGTAACATAACGAAATGTGGAAAAAGTGAAGTGCTGTGAATACTTTCCAGATGCACTGTGGAGCAGTTTTGAAACTACAAATTCCCATTCAAAACCAAGCAGCCCGCAAAATATCGTGATGCGATATGACATGAGGTGTAAACAACATGAGCCGCTGTACTCACTTGGTGAGTTTGTGTGGAAGCATCGCACTAAGGAAGTCTTTCATTATCTCAGGACTCTGCTGTGCACATGGTGTCTTGGAGAGATACTTAAGTGTCTGTTTTGAAATAGACAAATGCAAAGCAAAATCAAATGTAACAAAGAAGCTAACAAGTTTCTTTTATATTAAGTATATACATACTCCGTTACTGGCATTGTCATTTTGGTTTGCTCAGTTCTAAACACTGAAGATAAATAATATTAGAGGAAAAAATATAAATCAGAAACCTCTCATTACTATCCATTTCCACTGACAGCATTTTATCAGTTGCTCTTAGGAATAATGACTTGCAAATGAGCTTTATAGTCACCATTAAAGCTTAAATCAAGTACACAGCAAGAAAAACACTAAAATCAAGGGATTTTAAAAAAATAGGATTAGCCCCAATTTAAGTGTTCAGTGAAGAAGCATTTCTTGAGTGTTTGTTTGTAACTTTGACCGTGGAATGGTTGTTGGTGCCAGACAGGCTGGTTTGAGTATTTCTGAAACTGCTGATCACCTGGATTTTCCCGTGCAACACTCTCTACGGCGCGAATGGTGTGAAAAACGAAAAAACCTGAGTGAGTGACAGTTCTGTGGGTGGAAACATCTTGTTGTTGAGAGAGGTCAGAGGATGGCCAGCCTGGTTTGGGCTGACCGGAAGACTATAGTAACTCAACTCACCATTCTTTACAGCCAGAGTGAGCAGAAAAGCATCTCAGAACACACAAAATGTCCAACCTTGAGGCGGCTGGACTACAACAGCAGATCACACTGGGTTCCACTTCTGTCAGTCAAGCACAGGAATCTGAGGCACAGGCTCAGTGAGCACAGGCTCATCCAAACTCAACAGTTGAGGATTAGATAATGCTGTCTGTTCTGTTGAATCTTGATTTCTGCTACGACATGTAGATGGTAGGGCCCCAACCTGGCACCTACAACATGACTCCATGGATGCAACCTGTCTTGTGTCAAAAATTCAGGCTGGTGAGGTAATGTTGTGGGGAATGTTTTCTTGGCACACACTGGGCCGCTTAATACCAATCAAACACTCAGTATGTTCACATGGACAGCAATATTCCGATATTAACCTAATTAAGACAATACTCTGATTAAGAAACTACCATGTAAACAGTGATTTCTGATTACCTTAATCCAGCTAAAGTCATACTCGAAGGAAACACAAATTAAGACATTTTGGTTGCATTATTGATGTGCATTTCAGACATGTATATGCCTTTATCACACTATTAATGGCATGTCTGAGTTTTTGCCACATTTTGTGACAGGACAGGTACACACAAGGCAGTGCTCAACCGTTTGATGGCAAACAAGAGAGCATGACTGCGTCCGAAACCACGTACTTACCTACTATATAGTAGGTGAAATACATGTATACATGGTAAGTACACAGTTTCGGACGCAGACCATGGCTTCAAGCAGTCGTCTATTTGCACGTATAGCATGACAAATAATTAACAACACTTGAGGCTTTCGTAAAAATTAAAAAAGAAACACCCAAAACTGTATACGGTACCATAACGAAGGCAAACTGTATGTTGATACGTGAAATTCTGGAGGGAACATCGGACGGTGTGGCGTGGGGACATAATGACGTGTGCCATTAATCGATCTATGTTCTATAACACATAAAATAGGAACACGAAAGGGATATTCTAAAAGCAACTCATGTAAACACCTTAATCAGAATACTGTCTTATTCAGAATAAGGTCAATAATTAGATTACTGCCATCCATGTAAACGTACTCAGTGTTTGTATGCCACAGCTTATCTGATGCTGACCACGTGCAACTCATCTTATGGATACTTCCAGAATGACAATGCACCATGTCACAAGCACAATTTGCCTCAAACTGGTTTCATGAACATTACAATGAATTCACTGTACTTCCGTGGCCAGTCACCGCATCTGAATCCAATAGAACACCTTTGGGATGTGGTAGAACATGGATGTGCAGCTGACAAATCTTCAGCAATTACGCGATGCAATCAGGTCAACATGGAGCACAACCTCAAATTAATATTTCAAATATCTTGTGGAATCCATGCCATGAAGCAATAAGGCTGCGCTGAGTATTGCTATGGTGTTCCAAATAAAGTGACTGGTTAGTATATGCCTCGAAGCTCATCCAGTTTTAAAGTGTTGTCACATAGACTTGCATGAGGACAATAACCAGGATCATAATTTCTAAATTCAAACCACACCTTCTTTTTTTGTTTTAAGTAATCGGGTATTTCACAATATTATATAATGTAAGGATGTCAAAAAAGCAAAAATAAAAACACAAAAGGTTTATCACCCTTAACTGGGTAAGTTGGAAACACTGAACTATTCATTAAACTGCTGAGGTATAAATGGGAATAATGAAAAAAAGGGAATTTACCAGTAGTTACATAACTAACCTCATACATTATAGTGTTAAGGTTCTGCTGCCCAGTGCTGTGCTTGTTTTTAACACTCTCTTTCCTCTTCTCTTTCAACTCTGTCAGCAGCTGATATACCTAGTATGATCAAATCACACAAAATCACAAACACATAGTTGGCCAACAGGCCCAAATAACATTCTTTGATGTATATTTAAAGACAATCACATATATTTAGTGTCACATTTGACAGAATATAGTTGTGTAAATATGGTTCAATTAATCTTTACTGACCTCATAATTGCTTAGCATCGCAGCGTTAGCATCCCTCCTGCAATGCAGCCATGACAGATTATTACATTTATTCTGCAAAGGAATTACTACTTATGAAGCAAGAACAACTCAAGTCACTCCTCTGCATGAATTTAGTTCAAATATAAAGTTTTTTTTTAATCTGAAAGTTGGGCAATATAAATTTCACCAACATTTCCACAGTTATAAACAGCTGAATGTTGTATCAGAGGAGTTATATTAAATGTATCTGCTACAAACTTGAACTTTAAGTAAAAAAGGTCTGACAAATAAACACTCGGATATCTGAGATTTCAAAGCAACATGAGGTAACTAAATAGGCCAAATAATGGGTGCCCGCTATCGAGGTCCACTGTCAACATGTTAGACAGAGGAAGACCTTACAGGATAGCTACTAAATACACAAACATTACAAAATTCACTGTGCAAAAACAGCTAAAAACTTATTTAGACAAAGCTGTGGTTCAGGGCAAAGCCGCCATTCGGAAACATTTGGTGTTTTCTTACAGTTATTGTCACCTAGCATGTGTAGCTAAATTATGAAATGATCTTTTCCCCTTCTTTAACATATTGCCAACACACCAGTATACTCAACCAGCTAAATAACATTAGCAAAAAAGCAATAACAAACGTCTTAGTTTAAATCGTTAATTTATAGTTATACAAAAATCGTTTCTCACACTTCCATCCTTGCAATCTTCACAGGTCCACTACTGTAAAGTAGTCGGGCGGAAACATTACTTTAAAGATGTACGTTCCTACAGCAAATAGTGTAATCAGCACCAATGTTGGTGAACTTTACTTTTTTAAAATGGTTCATTTGAAAATATTTTTATTTCAAGACAAAATTCACAATGTTACTTATTTTCGTTAATAATAAAAACATGTATTAATAAAATTCAAAAAGAAGTCCCAATAAACCAGTAGATCTCTGGTACACTGAATGTTGCACTGAATGAAATATGTAATAATTTTAAATATATAATCGTGTCACATTTTAGTGATTTTATTAATGGAAATGCACTGCTAGAGAAATTTTGGAGTCGACAGCAATTCTGATTCCACGTTTTGGAGTCGATTCCACAAAAATAAATAATTGTACAGGAAAAGAGATACACAGTGCGGCAGCAACACCACCACCACCACCACCACCAACAACAACAACAACAATAATAATAATAATAATAATAATAATAATAATAATAATAATAATAATAATAATAAGTTACTTAATATTCCACCTTTTGAACATTCATGATGAACAGTTGCCATTAGGTTAGCAGTGTAACTTAGAGCTATATTATCTTAGCACTAACGGCGGGTTTTATTTTACTTCGTTTTATTGTTATTTTTGTTGTATGCAACGCTTGGGAGTCGACTCTAAAATCTCAATGCTTGTGTTTGAAGAATCGGTTCTTTTATTTTTAACATCGACTCCGTCCTTGGATGAAACATGCAGCAGCTACTCAACACCCAGTAACCGTTTCCCCTTCTGGTAAATGTGTTGCTTTTCTTCGCGTGTGTGATTGTTTTGCTTCCGTGATACTGTTTGTGCTCTCGCGAGATTATTGAGAGATTTGCCTCTAATTTCTGCATATCCAAGTGGAAGGAATATTTAACAAGCTGTATTTGTTATGTTGTAGCTGACTGTAACAGAACCACGCTTTAACCAGGTGACCTGCGAAGACTGAAGGCTTGAACGCTGCGTCAGCCTCCTCAATTCAGAAGAAGAACGAGACTGAAGAAGTAACCATGGCGGCTTCCGAGGTAAAGCTTTCTCGTCTTGGGGCGAATTTAAAGGAGTATTGGTAGTTGTAGTAAATTACATGAATAATGTATCTAATATGGAGAGTTCTGTCACCCAACACATTTTTCTATATCTGTTAGCTGACATGATTATTGACAGGTTTCTTGCTACTTGTATCTTTTTTTATTTGTTTTTTTATTAATGTGTTTTGCTAATGGATGAGGGACTGTAAAATTTAAAAATGATTCATATTTACTTATACCACATGGCTGTTGAATTCTGGTTTCTGATTTGTAAAAAGGCGTTGATTATTTTTCTATAACAGCACCTCACACATGCTGTAATTCAAATAATGGTTTATATTAATATCTTTACATTAATGCTCTCATTTTAATAAGTCATTGTCTCTATAGTAGCTAGTTATTGTCTGGGACTTGACTTGGACATGGTTTATATTAATGTGCTCTTTCTAATAAGTTATTGTTTCTATAGTAACATCTCATGGACATGGACTTGTGTCATTGATCTGATGAAGATGTTCATTTAACAGTAACATTACATTTTGTATAATGGGAAAGTCTTAAGGATTTTTCACTTTCTGTTTTTTCCAACATGCCAAGCTGTGTTCCTTTGTCTTATTAACTTCGAGAGAGAAAGAGAAAGAAAGAAAAAAAAACATAGTTACAGAGTTAAGACTTTAATCAGATTGCGGTGGTACAAAGTGGAGAAACCACCTTGGGATGTGCTGTTAGAAAAAAAAAAATCCACTTTGGCATGGGAACAGTGATTTTGCTTTGTGTTGAGCTACATTACACCACTTCTTTGTGGATTATTTTCCTATAACAGCATGCCCAGTTGTGTTTTATTTCTTACTTATGACCAGTTGTATTGATTTAATGGTTTGAGTGCATTATAGAATTATAAATTTTGTTTTATTTGGCAATAGTAGTATCATGACATACTTTACATTTATGGTTATGGGTGCAAAAGACTTTAGTATTTAGCTTCAAGTGTAGGTAATAGTTGACTTTATGATACATTTCTTGGAAGTTGTAAATATTAGCCACACTAATCCTTTAATTCGTCATTTATTCCTGTAATTTGTTTCCTGCCGTGCAGGGAAACAAGTTGTGGGGCGGTAGATTTGTAGGAAGCACTGATCCCATCATGGAGAAGTTCAACGCATCAATCTCATACGATCAACGCATGTGGGATGCAGACATCAGAGGCAGTAAAGCCTACGTAAAGGCGTTGCACAAAGCCAAGCTGGTCACTCAGGAGGAATTGGTTCATATTCAGGGCGGCCTTGATCAGGTTAGCTGGCTTGAATTATTGGTTCCTTCTGTGAATCCTTTTCAATGTTTGTGGCCTAACAAGAATGGTGAGTTTTTTTGTGTGGGACTGATTCAGCGTTCGGGGAAATGAAAACTGTTTTATTGAAAGACTAGCCTGTAATTGTGATGTTTAAAAACGCTAACAATTTTCCTGTTCCTGATACATTTGTACCAACACTGCACACACTACCCTGTCAGTGTCACTGTAATTTCCAGTAGATGGGCTACAGTCTGTAATTGTATACCCACAATGTCGTACACCAGCAATCGTCAACTGGCGAACCGTGTCTGGATGCGGACCCAAGAAAGTATTTCGTAGCACCTTGAAAATATATAGTAGCAAAAAAATTATATCTTAAACATTCCTGTAGTTTCATGATTCTAGTTTTTTTTAAACATTAACCAGGATGGTTTTTGTCACAGATCCTCTGTTCTAGCTTATCCAGTCACATGCATTTAGTAAATTATTTAGCTGAAGCAGCTCATCAGGCCAGAGACTAGCTACGGGGCTAGAGACATTAGGTCAGAAAGAGTTTTCACAAACTTTACTTTCATAGACTTTACTTACCATCTCTGGTCTGATTATCAAACTGATGACAGATTTTAAAAAAGAAAAGTCGACTGTGAAAATAGAATGTTTAAAGACTGTTTGGGGCGAAGAGGTGTGTGTTTATTCTCCTCAAGTCAAATTAAAAACAGATGTGTTTCATCTGTTCAGAGTCTGTGGCACAAGTCAAAAGTGGTAATGGAAAGTACCATTATAAAACATTACATAGACAGAAATTCCTCATTAAGCATAATAGTTAAGCGTAAAATGTAACAGATGTTGCCATTCAGTCATATTTTTGCTTATTTGGACCATCATAGACATGTCCTGTGATACTGTGGTATGGTGGGTGGACATGATAAACTCACAGCTGTATGTTCATTTGTACACAACAACAGTAGCCCAGAGTCACATGACACCATTGATGGAGGTCATTGTGTACAAACTAAGCCAAAATAGTACCTGTACTTATTCATTGTTGTGTTGCATCACAAAACCTGTTTCCCACAGTGTGGAACTGTCTACCTCTGTTGTGCTAAATCAGGTTTTGGGTGAATGGTCCAGTGGTACATTCCAGATCAAGCCAGGAGATGAGGATATTCACACAGCCAATGAGCGTAGACTAAAGGTGAGCTTCACTGTATTGTCAAACCACAGTTGGCCTTGATTAATTGGGCAGATTTTTTTATCCAAAGCAGAGTCTTGGGCAGAATTTGATACAAGCATAGTTGAGGGTTTTCGCCAGAGCAGGAGATCTGAACTCGCAGCCTTCCTTTCATCAGAACTTTAATCATGGAGCTCCAATTGGTGCTGAAATAATATACTTGCTTATGTGGTTTTATGACACTGCATGATACACTTGTGTATAAAATGGACAAAATGACATGCCTAGATAGTTCAAGTGCAAGTTTATTATTTATTTAATTTTAAAAAAAATACATCATTGCATGACACACAAGTGCATGAAGTGGGATGTATTGTACATTTAGTAGAGACACCTAGCAAAACTAATAGTCTAAAATGTTATTTTATATAACTACCAGGGAATTTAATGCAATATGTACAATAAAAATAAACATACATGTCATATTAGTGTAAGAACAAGCAAAATATCAAGACAAAATCATTGATTGCTGATGTCTTCCTGTGTGATTCAATTGTTGTACAAATTGCCTGCTGTTCTGTGAGAAGTAGTCACGGTTCAATTAGATGAACCCCAAACTACATGCTTCAGGCAGGATGTGGAACTGCACAGTGGTGTCATGTATCAGTGGTGCTTTGAATGATTACCGGTGTGTGTCTGTTTTATAGGAACTGATCGGAGAGGCAGCTGGAAAGCTTCATACTGGCAGGAGCAGGAATGATCAAGTGGGTATCAGTTTGTACACGATCTAGGCGTTTTACAAATATTTAGACCAAAGCAATGTTGAATACTCGAATCTGATTGGTCGGAAAGCGTTGATTTTTCTTTAACAGCATCGAGATTTCTTTAACAGTAGCTCTGACAGTAGTGCTGGCTGTAATTCAAATCACAGGTTTATATTAATGCTCTCATTATATGTTATTATATATCTGTAGTAACGGCTCATACACAGGGACTTGTATGGTGGACATGCT
The DNA here is from genome assembly GCF_001660625.3 of Ictalurus punctatus. Taxonomy (NCBI): domain Eukaryota; kingdom Metazoa; phylum Chordata; class Actinopteri; order Siluriformes; family Ictaluridae; genus Ictalurus; species Ictalurus punctatus. Next base: position 15,217,169 of record NC_030433.2, read on the forward strand.
ACATAATCAAAGGCTAATAATAACCTAATTAGAAACATGCAGTTATTCAGTAAATAAAAACATATAATAGTTGATAGGATGAAGCTTTCTGTAAGGAGATGTTTATTTAACATTTATTGATCCTGTCTCAGGACACAATGTAACAGTCAGTAAGTTTCTACCATGGGAGACATTTTGTGACATGCTGTTTTTGGAAAATAATCAACTTCAGGGTCATAACACTAACAGTAGTTTTGTAATCAGACCTCATCACGCCACCCCGTTGTTGATCATTTTCCTCTAACAGCACACCCCATCATGTTTTATTACGTACTTATTAATTACCATATGTGTACATTTAGTAATTTTAAGTTATTTCTTATTATTATTATTGTATGTTGCTTGAATAGGTTGTGACAGATATGAGGCTGTGGTTGCGGGATGCTATCACCACTCTGAAGGGAAACACCATCCAACTTATAACTACCATGGTGGAAAGGGCAGCCATGTAAGAACATAAAAATAATGTGAATTCATATAAGATCTTTATATATATATATATATATATATATATATATATATATATATATATATATATATATATATATATATATATATATATATATATATGTACATACACACGTGGTCATCTCGTCATCATTCCATGATTTTCTCTGCTCTGTAGAGAAATCAACATCCTTTTTCCTGGATACACTCACATGCAGAGAGCGCAACCAATCAGATGGAGCCACTGGATTCTCAGGTACACTTTCACACAGCGAATATGCACAATGTGCATGATGATGACTTAGTATTTGCATTTAGTTAGTTTTTTTTTTTAGGCTAGTGACAGAAAAACTTACACCATGACTGATAGCAAAGCACTTTTCATTCATCAGCCTTAAAATTAAAACCACTGACAGGGGACATGAATAGCATTGATTCTCATTACAGTGGCACCTGTCAGGGGGTGGGATACATTTTTCAGCAATTGAACAGTTAGTTCTCGAAATTTATGTGTTGGAAGCAGGGAAATTTTGGAATATTTGTGCTGTGTTCATGCAGGATCAGAAATATAACATCACACAAATTTTGCATTAAGGCACAAATCCAGCAGAGTGTTGCAGGTGTCCTGATTAGTCTAAAAGCAGATTATGGCACGAGCACATTTCTGGAGGCTGTTTCTCACATTTTGCATCTTCCAGATTTTCATAGTATCTGGTAGAGTGAGTAGACTCAGTAGACTCGTTAACAATGGAGGCATCACTGCAGACTCTGTTTGAGTCAAGTTCTACTTTGAATCCAAATAAGCCAAATAATCAATATGTGCATGAAGCATATTCATGGTGCTGTTGTTTCAGTCACGCAGTGGCACTGAGCAGAGACGTGGAGCAGCTGGAGGAAATCAGGAAGCGGGTCAACGTTTTGCCTTTGGGAAGGTCTGTGTTAATTCTGATTCTAATATCTTCACATATGGGGCAGTGGTGGCTCAGTGGTTAAAGGCTCTGGGTTATTGATCAAAATGTCAGGAGTTCAAGCCCCAGCGCTGCCAAGCTACCACTATTGGGCCCTCCTCAATTGCTCAGTTGTATAAATGAGAGAAATGTAATTTGCTCTGGATAAGGGCATCTGCCAAATGCCATTAATGTAATGTAATGTAATATATTTATTAGCTAGCCCACCATGCAAGTAAAAGCTACAGAGTTCTGCCTCGTACAATGTTTTGGCTGCCTGAAAAGTGAAAGTGACCTTGTTAAATGTAGTAGCTAATGTAATGTACTCAAGTATGGTAAGCTATTTAATACATAACATTAATACAGCCTAAGGAAAATGCCAAAAGTAAACATATAAGCACATAATGTAAGCATATAATCATTGTTCTCTTCCTCAAAGCGTCAAAGGCACAGGATGTTTGCACTTTGGCAAAAAATAGTCTACACAATATGGTTATCTATTGATTTCAGTCTGAATGAATTATGTCTAATTATAGTAAATGTTGTTTTATAGTGGAGCCATTGCTGGGAACCCCTTCAATATTGATAGGGAACTTCTTCGGAAAGGTTTGGGTTTTTTTTAATGTTGGTTTTTTTTGTTTGTTTTTTTGTGGGGTTTTTTTTTGGGGGGGGGGAGCGGTGTTAGTGGTCTATCATGTAGATTAAACTCAAATCATTTATCCAAAAACCATTACATTAATTCCTGTGTTTGTCATATGTATTGTGCATAATCAAAGTGGGTTCTTAGGTAGTTCAAATTCATGTTCTGTTCTTTATATTCTCTGCTGCATATTCTGTTCATTTTTCTCCATGGTTTTAAATTCTCTGCAGAACTCAACTTTGACGGGATCAGCATCAACAGTATGGATGCAACCGGACAGAGAGATTTCGTCGGTATGTTTCTTGCTTAAAGTCTCTTAGGAATGCAAATTCAGCATTAGCTCCACACAGTGATGGCTGGTCACGATATTTAATAAGAGGGCTAAAAATAATTCTACCACCTACCAGTAGATTGGTGTTGCCTTTATTGGTGAAACTATTATAGTTGAGCCTTATCACGCGTTCACAGAGGAACATTAAATTGTAAGATCGATAAGGAACATTCTGTCTTTTTTCAGCTAGCAAGCACTATAAACAGGTATGTTGTGTTCAAACCACACAAAACTTATGATTTTGTTGTTTGTCGCTGTGTGTAATTTGTACATTGATTGGGACATTTTTAAAGCAAGTAATCTAGAACCTTGTTCATGTTGATTGTACCCATTATAGTCTTTCACATGCACCTTCTCGCTCACTGCTGATGAAATATTATGGAGTCAGAAAAGCAGGCTTAAATAAATTAGCCCTGTTGCACACAATTTTCAGTCATCAGCAAGAAACACTTGGATACCCGTAGCTTAGGCCTAATATCCATTTAGACTAGTCGGCCCTGGCTCCTCCAACTTTACATTGAAAGTGGAAAGTTAGATTCAGACATTAACCCTTGTGCGTCAATTAAAAAATGTTACACATAGCTCCATAGAGGACATAAATGTCCATAAAGACACACAAGGGCTAAAAACGTAACTAATAATAATAATAATCATCATAATTCCATAGATTTATATAGAGCTTTTTTAGGCACTCAAAGCGCTTTACATTGTATTGGAGGAAATCTCCAACCACCACCAATGTGTAGCATTGTGACACACCAGCTATTGGTGGAGAGGAGAGTGATGTAGACAAATCAGGGATGGAGATTATCTTTATTGAGATATATTCAGTTTGTGTGATTTAAAAAATATATATATGTATATATTTTTTTATGGCAGCTGAGTTCCTCTTCTGGGGATCGATGTGTCTCATGCACCTCAGTAAGATGGCAGAGGATCTGATCCTGTACAGCACCAAAGAATTCTCCTTTATCAAGTTATCCGATGCATACAGGTGAGCATATCGGCTTACAAAAGCATTAATCGATGTATATTCATTCTTCATTCATTACATAAAGTGATGTCTATTTAAAAAATACCACAGTGTACTTTATAATGTACACTAATAAAATAGCAATATGTTGTAGTCATTGTTTTCCCTCGTTTGTAAATTTCCAATTCTCATTCCCCAGAGATCTGTTTCTCTCTCTTAATTACAGTAACAGCACAAATTTGTATCTATTTTGTTAAATTGTGAACTTTAACATGCTGTTGTCTGCTGCACACATGCTGATACTAGTGTGTGTAGAAGTGCCATGTTAGTTAGATCTCTGCTTGTGTGTTTGCTGTGAGCAGCACAGGAAGCAGTCTGATGCCGCAGAAGAAGAATGCTGACAGTCTGGAGCTCATCCGCAGCAAAGCAGGACGAGTGTTCGGCAGAGTAAGGCCTAGCACTGAAGAGATTCACTGAAGAGAAATCAGTCCCTCCTTCCCTAATGACTTAATAATTGACAGTTAATTTTTTTTTTTTACTCTCAAGCAATTTATACAGCTAAGTGTTGTATACATTATGTTAACATTTTTGTTACATACATTTTTACCATTATTAATCTGTAACTGTTGGTTAGTGTGCAGGTTTTATGATGGTACTCAAAGGCCTCCCCAGCACATACAACAAAGATCTACAGGTAAACTGACATTTAGTTTTATAGAGAGAACAGCTTAATAATGTGTACTAGCGTTTGAAGTTCTCTTAGGCCCTACTCACCCATGCGTGTGTGTTTTGTAGGAGGATAAAGAGGCCATGTTTGACACCTATGATTCATTGCATGCTGTACTGCAGGTGGCTACAGGTGTCATGTCTACACTGGAGGTGAGAGTTCTTACAACTACCTGAGTTTAACCCGTTCAACCATATTGGGCACTGAAAAATGGCACCAAGTGTATACACATCAGCTGCTATCTTCTTATATCAGAACCTAATAACAGCCAAGCTTGCCTTTTTGTTACACACCTACTAGAGACAACCTGTAAGATTAGAGCACCTTGTTTCCTGCTAATGTATATGCAGGGTTAACAGAAGCATTTCATCTGCTGACTTTGAAATGCTCTTGGACAATTACTCTGAGACAAGCTAACAAAAAAGTGGGGTTGCCCAAAAGTGGCATGTAACTAATCAGTGAATACCAGTCATTCATTCATTAAGGTGTACAATCAAATTGGTTTTGCTGAGGAGGCTGTACTGGGCAGAGACTTCTCTGTATTCTTCCTCAGAAGGTTCAGGAACCCTATAGCTGATCATGGGAATGAACTATTTCTTAGCACGTCTGCCTCGCACCTCCAGGTTTGGGTGTTCGTGTCCCGCCTTCCCAATGTGTGTGTAGAGTTTGCATGTTTTCCCAGTGCTTCAGGGGTTCCTCGGGGTACTCCGCTTTCCTCCCCAGTCCAAAGACATGCGTTGTAGGCTGATTGGCATTTCCAAATTGTCCGCTGTGTGTGCGTGTGTGTGTGTGTGTGTGTGTGTGTGTGTGTGTGTGTGAGCGCGCGTGATTGTGTCCTGTTATGGGCTGGCAATCTTTCCAGGGTGTCCCCACCCTCGTGCCCCGAGTCCCCTGGGATAGGCTCCCGGTGAGCCTATGTAGGATAAGCAGTACAGAAAATCAATGGATATGGATAAAAAGATACTTAAAGTACCCCCGAAACCAAAACTGGTCTTTCAGAGTGTGTAGTATCCTCTCCCTTAGTGTTCTGGACATCAGTATATCACTTTGTCACCAATACTGTACATCACAGTTTGTCACTTTTGATAAAATGATTAAATTTTTTTAATGATTCATTCTGGATTAGTTTTCATCCAGTTAAATGCTATCTAGAACATATGTCCCACCCCCAGGCACGTGTCTCACTCTATAGTAACAGCCCATTAGCAGCAAATATGGTCATCAGCATTCACTGGTTGAGTTAAAAAACATTTGGAGTTTATTCATTTGGAAGAGGGTGGAATTTGGGGCTGCTCAATGTCAGTGTTTTGCTACCTCAGAGTGATCAAGACCAATTCTGTCTTTATACACTGTCTAGGCTTCTTCATCAGTAAGAGTATGTAGTATGATTTTATTTACCATTCAGATGCATCAGATCCTTCCTGGTAATAACCTAGTAGCTCTCTGTCACCATCAGTGGCACTGACCTACAAACAAAACTGAAATATGTATGGCATAAGTCCAACAACACATGGCATCTCATTGACTAAGGTATGATCCTCATTAAAGTTGACAGGCCTGGGAGAAGGTGTCAGTGAGTAATTCTCCACAGTTGAAGCAAGGCTGTCATTAAAGTCTTTACTGTTCATATTTGGCCAGTTCACAAAGCTCAATTCAAGTTTGTTTCGATACAGTGGGGGTTGTGGTGTATCACGAATGCTATTGGCTGCTAGGTAAATTAGTCAAACACACACTGTCACTTTTAACAGGTTTCAATGGAAATACTTTGATTTGCTATGAAAGTGCTTAATAACATTTTGGAATCTGCAGGTCAATCAGAAAGCTATGGAGGCAGCACTCAGTCCGGACATGCTGGCCACTGATCTGGCCTATTACCTTGTCAGGAAAGGAGTGAGTAATTTATCTTCTCACAGTTGCGCTGTTGTAATATTGAGCTATTAATTAAATAATCATCCATGTGTTTGTTGTAGATGCCTTTTAGGGAAGCTCATAGCTGCTCCGGAAAAGCTGTCTATCAAGCTGAGTCTAAAGGTGTCCCACTAAACAAGCTTACTGTGGAAGACCTCCATACTGCCAGGTCAGCGCACACACATTCGCACACACTCACACACACACACACACAAACACACACACACACACAGGTGGACTTTTACATCCATACATGCATGCTCACATTATTTAGTTACAATATCCCTCCTGTTGTATTCTCTTTATGTCACTAGCTTTTCACAGTAATTAGCGTTCCCTCTCCATACTAATATTACAATTACTAGCTGATAGAAACTAGCAAACAATAGAGTGCTTTCAAAGAGTGCTTTCACAAGTATATTGTTTTTTTTTCTTATGAACAAGTAGCATAACAAAATGACCTCTCATCCACTGCACACCCTCTCTTTCTCTCTTTCTCCTATTTTTTGTTTGTAGTCTAAAAGTATTAGCAAAGAATTTTTGTGCTAAATGCAGATAATAAACCAGTCTCAAAAAACCGCTTTAATAACACATGCCCACCTCCGTACAGATTTATTTTATGAACATAATAACAGGGAAATGGACTGTTGCTGAAGATGAATAAATTAATTTAAATTGAGTTATGATTACCATCACTGCAATGAAATATAAAATACAAATCAGACTCCCTGGCTATTCTTCACAGATCCCCGGATCCCACTTTGAGAACCATGGGTCCGGAAGACTCTATAGATGTTTAAAGCCAGCATGCTGTCACCAATCGATTTTAATATTAAAAATATAACAAACTCAGTCATCATCTGTCAGCACCATCTCAATATTCCTCTGATTCCTAGTTTTCTTTTAGTAACGCTATTGTTATTAAGAAATGCTTACAACTCTTTGTAGTAAGATAATGTGTACATATTTTTGTCATTATTGTCCCTGGTCACTAGGTTAGCTGTAGGAACCCAAAGTTGTTTATTTTCATATAACAGCACATGTGCTTTATTCCTCTTATACCACAGCAGTTTGCCAACACTAACAGTTTTTTATTTAGCAGAGAACAACATTGCATACTTTTTTTTAATCCATTAATGGACATGGAATCATGGGCAGTGGAATGGGGGAGGATGCACAATTGTGTATTAGAAAAGCAGACACTGACACTCTCCCCTCTTCTTTTATCTAGTCCTCTGTTTGACAGTGACGTGTCCTCAGTGTGGGACTACACAAGCAGTGTGGAGCAGTACAGCGCCCTGGGTGGCACAGCACGGAGTAGTGTTACGGCACAGATAGAACACATGAGAGCCTGGCTGAAGGTGCACAGTGTATAACTGTAATGTAAACCCTCACAAAGTTGGAACCACAAACATTAGCACATTTTCTAAACCATGTTGTTTTCAAGCTTTATCACATCCAACAGATTCATTGTCAAAATACTTTCTGTTTAAAATTTACTGTAGGCAAACATACAGTACAACATACCTGGGGCAGTGACTGCTATTATTATTATTATTATTATTATCAGCAATAATAGATGAACAAAGAAATAAACAAACTCTAAAATGTAGTATTTTGAGTATTTTTGAGTTTGAATGTTGAGGACTTTTAGTTTTGTTTTTTAAATCAACATTAACATATATCATGTATCACATAATTGGCATTAAAAATAATCAACATAGATTTTTTTCCAAGAGCCTCATCAAACTGAAAGACATACTCTACCGAAGATATAATGTCACTGCACACGACATGTATATGACTTAAAATTCCAGCAGCCCAATATAAAACTCCTTCCCACATCCCTACTGTTGTTAACACATGACTTTGCATCTCCTTTATTTATACATTCATCTTAAATCAGAACATTTTGTTTATTTCTAGCTATAATTCTGGTGGTTTGGGGGAATTTTGGGCTTTCTTTAATGTGGAATTTTGGTACAAGTTTTTAATCATAGTGGGGTACAAAAATATTCTGTTGTCTTGCACAGCATTGTTTTGCATATTGCCAACAAATGAATAAACAGGTTCTTTTTAAAAATGTGCTCAAGAGTACTAGAGTATTTACTGTATTCTCTGAAAATGTGTGTGTTTTTATCCTGAAATTATAAAGACAATACAAATACATTATGTGAATATACCCTCTATGAGCCCAAATATACAGAGGAGAAACAGACACAGAATTACTGGTTCTGACGATGTACAGGAACATGCCATGGATTTGTACACTATGCGCCCATTTAGCTTCTGCACTGGGCGGAAGTTGTCAATCATGGGCTTTCCCTTCTTGAACCACATCTGCTTTGTTACGTTCACCAACTGTGGAACACAGACAAACAAAAATGGTGGTGAGGACTGGAGGTATCCTTGTGGTGGTGAGGTATCTTCCTATGCTAATGATGCTTTCTGGTAAAACACTTGTCATATGCCTAATCATATATGAAATTTGCCATTCACCATCCATGAGAGCATGCTCAAAACTATGATCCCCAAGGGTTATAAATGGCTGTGGTCCATTTTGAAGTGATGACTTCATGAGTAAGCTGTCCTGCCTCCTCAGGCTACACCCTACACCATGAGAAAATACAGGCACAATAATGTAATTTTAGGGCCGTTCAGTGGGTAGCATGGCCGCATCAAAGCTCCAGCGTCCCTGGTTCGATTCTGACCATGGGTTGCTGTCTGTGTGGAGTTTCACATGTTGTCAATGTCTGTGTGGGTTTCATCAGACATCTCTGGTTTTCACACATGCCGGAGTTGCTTATGCTAAATTGTTCATGTGTGCATGGTGCCCTGTGATGGACTAATGTCACATCTAGCTTGTGTTCCTGCCTTACGCTATCCCAGCGTTACTGGGATAAGCCACCACTATCTTGACCAGGATAAAGTGGTCACTGAAGATGAATGAACATAACAGAATTTTTCCATGGTGGAGATGTTTTCTTATCTCTGACACATACTTAAATAAGAACAAATCTCTCAGTTTAATAATGAATGAATGGACTAAGCAGCAAAAATTTCACTGTGCTGTTGCTGGTCACATTTAGTGTGCCACTTGCCACAAGGTGCACTTGCCTTAAGTTTGTAAATTTACAAATAGCATAAATGACAAATGGAAAGCTGTGGCTCAGGTGGTAGAGTGGGTTGTCCACTAATTGTAGGGTTGGCAGTTCAATTTCTGGCCAACATGACTCTGCATGCCGAAGTGTCCTTGGGGAAGGCACTGAACCCCAAGTTGCTCCTGATGGCAAGCTAACGCCTTGCATGGCAGCTCTGCTACCATTGGTGTGTGTGAATGGGTGAATGAGAAACAGTGTAAAGTGCTTTGTAGAGCCGCTAAGGTTACAAAAAGTGCTATATAAGTGCAGACATTTACCATTTACAAATGCACAAGATACAAGGTACACCTACAGTACATCAAAGAGCTTATTTGCTGCAGTGCTTTTGGCTGTTCTGTTCACTGTAGTTGTAATGTGCTATTACAAAATGACTATAAGTAATGTTTTCTACTTGAACTGACCAGCATTTAAAGGTAAGCTTGTTTGTTGTCACGGCCATTTTGTAATTCACTGCAAAGAATCTCAGGAGCAAAGTGTCCATTGGTTGTTCTTTGAGAAAAGACCATTTTGAAGGGCCCACTAAAGGAAATGTTCTATATCATATCATTTTGGAAAGAACCTATAAATAGTTGCTGTGGATGGTCCCCATTCAAAGTGCCCTGGTTAGAGTTCATCACTTTAGAATGAACTGCAATTAATGTCACTCACCTCATACAGTAGGTTGCCAGATTTAATTGACTTTTTTCTAAGGGGGTGCTGGGTTGCATTGTATTCATCTCCAAAGCCAATCAAGAATTAAATCCCACCCATTTCACTCCCAAGAATCCTGGAGATATATTGCCAGATTAGATATATTGTCCAACACGATATTTCCAGTGATTTCTTGTGATATTGGGTTATTCAAAACCACCCAATTTGGCATCACCTCCCATAGTGGGATCTACTGATTCACTTGCCTTCCACATATAGAAGCAACACAGGATTTTAATTGAATCAAAATGAACAGTGGCAATAGTTTAGAGAACCCATGTACAGTCTGTGCCTACTCAGACTGGTCATGAGTTAAAGATAGAAAAGTTCTCTACCTGTTGTTGGCTGATGGTAAAAGACTCCTGGAAGATGGTCCAGAGGATGGCCTCATTGCAGCCTGGCGTGGTCAGTGAACCTGAGTAACGGTAATAACTGGAAAGCTTCTCCAACGAAGGCAAGATATCAGTCATCCGGAATTCTGGGACAATACTGGTGTTCCCTTTGTAAGTAGGATAATCACATAACACACAATTTGTGAGATATGGTTTCTTTCCCTTACCTCACAGTTTACAAAGATTATTGCCAATTCTCACACTATTGTCTAAGCAAGAGGTTCTCAACCTTTTGCAACCAAAGCCCCACAATCTCCCCTAACATGTGGCATGCCCCCACCCCCACCATATTGGTGGAGACCAGGTATAACGATTATCTATTCTATATAAAATCTATCTATCTATCTATCTATCTATCTATCTATCTATAATCTGTTTTTGATTGGTAGATTTTTTTTTGCTTTTGTGTTTTTGTACTTTAATTACTTATCATAAATTTTATGACTTAAAACTATTTAACGGACAGGTATAGAACATGAATGATCAAAAATGTTTCTGAACATTAGGCTATAACTACTTTGAACAAGAGAACTAGGTTGTAATAATGTGGACTATTTTACATGTAAAACATATTACGTTCCAATCGTCTTGCGTTCTAAAAACATTCACATAAGAATGATGTAACTAATCTAAGTCTTCCTCTATCGCACGACAGGAAGAAAGTTGAGGGCTAACCAGACAGTAATGTCCTAGACATGTCCAATTTGAAGAAAAGATGTGGCAGTTGGATTCACGTGTCTCAGAGGTAGTGTTTGCTCCATTCTCTCTGGCTTGATAATTGCTGTGTGATAAGGGAGATGATGAGGCTGGCTTCATGTATCAGAGGCAGCATGTGTTAGCCTTTACCAACTAGCCTTTGGTAGTTGTCATGTGATAGGGTAGAGATAGTAGGTGGCTGGGAATTGACAAATGACCAAGTCATGATAAAATGGGAGTAGAAATCTAAGGAAAATGGGGTAAAAATCCCCAAATGGGGCAAAGAATCCTGGAAGTCCAGATAAGTTAACTTCTGATACTGTCTACAGGAGCTCACCATCATATGGAATTCTTCCCAAAGCCTGAATCACTTGATTGAATTTCTGGTTTTCTTCTGTGGACACCTAAGGCAAAGAACAAGGACATCATGTCATCATTAATAGAATAAGCATGGCAGAATACTGTGCTACACTGAGACACTCCATCAATCAGAGATGCCCAAAGTTTGTTACCTGATAGAAGAAGGCAAGACCTGCTACCCCTTCTATATCATTCATGGCTTCCTTCAGGGTTGTGTACTGCTCTTTTATATGAACAATATGGAGCTTTGGGATAGAAGAAACACAAATATACAGAAACACTGTGTGTGTGTGTGTGTGTGTGTATATATATATATATATATATATATATATAGCAATCTTGGTTTAACAAGGAACAAAGCATTTATGTTTCTGCTTTTAAACTAAATTTGTGATTGTGATTTGTGATCTCACTTCCATGGGATACTGTTCCCCATCTACAGTGTGTTCTGAGCCTGGCCCATCATCCACTCCCCAGTGTAGATGCAGCTGGATGGCCTTGTAGGTGGCAGGCAGATCCCCACCTCGGATCAGCAAAGATGGAGGTAGTGCAAACACAGCTAAGGAAGTGCAAAATGTTACAAATACAAAGGCAAATGCTGCACACGATTTAAGTATTTTGTTGCTCATCACTTTTATATTTCTTATGATGCTTATAATTATGATGAGTTCTTATAATGAGACCCTAATTAAGTCTAAGGAAATATACAAACATGGACAAACATACTACTGAGATTGTTATAACTGAACTGAATGTGACTCAGCTGACACAGATTTGCCTGAAATAAATGAAAAAATAGAACCAATGAAATTGTGGATTCACCAGTATTTCCAAGGTTCTGCACAGTGATGTTCAGAGTTTGTGTGTAACCTTCGAAGATGATCGGGGTTAGACGGGGGTCATGCTTCGCCTTGTGTGTCACAATGTTAATGGGTGACTGGTTCTGGCCTCCACAAACTGGAAAGTCTTTGTCCCACTGACTGGGCTCTGAAACATCATCAGAATAATGCATAATCAGCAAAGTGGCACAATTGAATTATGGCCAAAAACTCCTTAATTCATTCATCTTTAGTAAGTGCCTTATCCTGGTCAGGGTTGTGGGAGATCAGTTGTCTATCCCAGGACTGAGGACATACAGGAATACATCCTGGATGGGATGTCCATCTACTGCAGGGCACCATGCTCTCATCCATTCACACACACTTTTAAACTTAGGGGCAATTTACAGTAGCCAATCCACAGAACAGCATGTTTGTGGGAGTTGGGAGGGCATTGGAGAACCTGGAGGAAAACTATGCAAATACTGGGAGAATGTACAAAACTTCTCAGATTGTAACCCAACCTCAGGTTTGAACCAGGGACCCACCATGCCAACCTAGCCAATAAATAAATGGTTGAAAGCTGACTTAGCTTACCTCTGCACTGGTCCTCGCATGAGTACTGGCTCTGATAGCACCACTGAACTGGAACAGAGGAAACAGTTGAAATTGGGTTCAAGAGTTCATTGGATAATTAAGGAATATCAGCTTCCATAAAAGGTTCTATTTGGAACACTCTGTTATGGAAACACTCTGTTGAAGGTTTCCCCAGAAGGACAACTGGTATAGTATTTTTTCCTTTGGACACCAGTCCAGTAACAAAAGATTCCAGTCATATAGCATTTGGCACCTTTCCTAATTTACACCAACAAGAATTAAATGGTACTATGGGTGGAGATAGTAGTACCGTTTGTTGCTGATTATGCACAGTATGCAGACATAGAGCTACTATTTAAAAAAAAATTCACAGTGAGGTCAATTCTGAAGTGTTTATGCCGTACTTCCTGTAAAGGCAACACCCTCAACTGGTAGAATTCTGAAGGATTCCTGGTTTTAGGATTCAAAAAGAAGAGCCATTCTGCAAGCACTTTTAACGTTTTTAATAGTGTCCTATTCTTGCATGGTTGCTAACACAGTTTATTCATGGACTTTAGCATTTTTACTATTACTATTATATGCATGTATACCAATGTTTAATAGGTAAATGCCATTTTTGCCATTTAGAGTAATAACAATGGCAAAATATTAGGAGAAAAATGTCTGTTACTTGGTCCCTTTAATAATGACTGCAAGCATTAGATTTTCGAGTATTCTTTGGACTGCATTGTGAGAACACTTCAGATGTGTTATCATTTGAATACTGAGGAAATGCAACGGTGCATGCAGATGGCTGTGATTAAGCAGTTGTGCCCCATAATGATTTTGCACTCTCTCAGATCATACCTTAGGTATAATATATGGCAAAACATACAGTTTGGTGACTTTCAGCCCAAAATTGAAATGCCACACAAGCATTAGATATGTAAGGAATAAAACACTTTGGGCATGCTGTTATAGAAAAATAGTGATCAATAGAGGATGGGTGTGATGCAGCCTGATGCGAAGTGAAGTTACTGTTACCAGCCTGGAGTTGTTTTTTTTTCTTATCACAGCATGGCTTATAGTGTTTTTTTGTTTGTTTGTTTGTTTTTTAAAAAAAATAATTTAAAAATGTTATACTTTTTATCAGTTTATAGTTACATTTACTGTGTTCCTGCCTCACACCTGGTGTTCCTGGGATAGGCTCCAGATTCATAGTGACTCTAACCAGGATGAAGCGGTTCCTGAACGTGAGTGAGTTACATTTAATGTTGTGTAACATCTAGGAAACAGGTTAATTCCTTTTATCACTTATGTCACAGGTTCCGAACCATTCTCCTGGAGTACCCTGTGTTCAGCACATTTTAGTGTTTTCCCTGTTCTAAGACACCAACCTTCACCCAGGATGAGCTGTTAATTATCTAATTGTTGGTAGCACAGAAAGCACTAAAATGTGCAAGACAAGGGGTTTGCCAGGACCAGGGTGAATGTGACTTACATAATAGCAGCTATAGAGTCATCACCTCAACAGCGTTTTTTTTCTGTTCACTTGAAGTTAATAAGACAAGCTTCTCATGTTACTATGATACTGAAATGTGCAAAGTCCTCTGTCCTGAAGATTGTCCTGTGTCAGACAACTTCAGACTGTTACAAAGTGCTTACACAAATGTTAAGTTAATGTCTCCTCATGGAAAATTTCATCATAACAGTCATATTTATTTCTTTGTTAAACATGTTTTATTCTGTTTATTATTTGGTTTAGATTATGTAGACTAGAGCATCTGTCAAGTCTCTTTGAATAAGTCTTTACTATAGAAGCGATCATGTATTAGAATGAGCGTGTTAATATGCATAATTTGGCCAAAAGTATGTGGACATCTGATCATCACACCCATATGTGCTTGTTGAACATCTCATTGCAAATTTTTTCCAGCCTTGGCTGTTATAATAACCTACACTCTTCTGGGAAGACTTTCCACTAGATTTTGGAACGTGACTGTGGGAATTTCTGCCCATTCAGCCAAAAGTGTATTAGTGAGGTTGGGCGTTGACGTTGGACGAGAAAGCTTCGTGCACAGTTGGCAGTCCAATTCATCCTGAAGGTGTTCAGTGGGGTTGAGGTCAGAGCTCTGTGCAGACCACTTGAGTTCTTCCACACCAACCCTGGCAAACCAAGTCTTCAGGGAGCTCGCTTTGTGCACAGAGGCATCATCATGCTGGAACAAGTTTGGGCCTCTTAATTCCATTGAAGGGAAATCTTAAAGCTACAGCATACAAAGACATTCTAGACAATTGTGTGTTTTCAATTTTGTAGGTAACAGTTTAGGGAAGAACCACATATAGGTGTGATGGTCAGGTGTCCACAAACTTTTGCTAATACCACGTAAGCCTGAAAATTGTCTTGCAGACGGCATTAATTTCGGAAAATGAATCACCTTCTGACCAATCAGATTCAAGAAATCCACTGGTATTCAGTGATTAGTTGTGTTGGGTTTATATTATGACCACACTCCAATTACTGTGAAAACCTTAAACAGTCAAGTCACAATAATTGTTCCCCGTGTTCCACTGTCTCCCGTTTTTACCAGTTTTTGTTTTTGAATATGCAGCAGAAAACCCCCACTTCTTTGTCCATGCTGTGACTTCCTGCCAAGGGTTGCGATTAATAATCTCAGTGGTGGTGCATTAACTGAACTTTAACTGAATGTGCTCTAATAAACTTCAAAAACAGACAATGAAAGGCTTTGTGGAAAAGAAGTAAGTAAAGCTTCATTTAAAAGGTCTGTGGGAAAAATACTAATAGGTAGGCTATTTTTAAGCAAGACAATACCACAAGGAAAAGTACAGATTAAATACTGTACGTACAGTTCAGAAAAGCAGACCCTTATACAATAGCACTGCTATTTGATTTGATGTGAAAGCAAGTCAAATCAAATAGAATGTAAATAATAGACAGAAACAGGTTATTAAGGGTGTCTGGAGAAATCCAGAGGTGATCATTAAGTCTCACAATAAACCTGTTTGTGGGAGTTTTCACACAGATATTGATTACTTTAATACACAATGTGTGTCCTGACGTCATTATGCTTTCTTACAGTTTCATATACTGAAAGCACTTTAAAAAAAATCGCTGCAATATTTTATTTAACATTAATGCACGCTGTTAGATTATACAAAGGATTTTAGAAAACAAAAGCATTGAATGGCACAAAAACATCAAAGTTGAAATGCATCATTTATGATGGACTTGTCGGTGTGCATACATGAGTTTATCATATTTCCCACCTGAGATATGCAAAAAAAAAAAAAAAACTGCACATCTGGAACCATCCATTAACATTTTATTTCAGAAATCAATTCAAGAAAATAATAATTTAATTTACCACAAAATATTGGTACTGTAATTTGCAAGTGCCTTAGTAGAAAAAAGATATATTTTTCAGCATTAATCCTATAAATACACCTCACTACATTGTATATGGATATGCAGGAGAAACCTATGCATTAAATGGACAGCAAAACCCAAACAGCAGCAGCACTGAGTTACAGTATTCTTTTTTGTTTGTTTAACAGTCACACTACTTACACAGTATGTATTATCATGACACAATTGCTTTTAAAAAAGTTGTCTAATCATGTGGAAGTCTTACCAGAGTGGAAACATGGAGCAAGCAGAAGACATAACCCAAGGAGCGTGGACCACATGACTGCAATAGCAACAAACTCAGTCTGGCATTCGGGACAGAAGAGCACCTGTAAGGATGGCATAGGAGGGAGAGGGAGAGAGAAAGAGAGAGAGAGAGGGAGAGAGGGGGAGAGAGAGAGAGAGAGAGAGGGAGAGAGAGAGAGAGAGGGAGAGGGAGAGAGGGGGAGAGAGTTTGGGTTTGTATGTGTGTGAGAAAAAGTGAGTGAGAGAATTTTTGTCCCAGTGTCCACTCAAGAGGCAGGCACTACAGTATGTCTAGCTGATGAAGACTGATTATGGTACTGAATATGGTAATGAAGTCCAATCTAGAACCTTGGATGATTTCAATGTAATATAATATATTTTATTCAACAATAGATTGAATGGTTTCTGGATGTAGATTAAGAGATCTAATGAGAAAGTCAGAGGTGACATTTACATTTACATTTATTCATTTAGCAAACGCTTTTATCTAAAGCGACTTACAAATGAGAAGTGACAGTAGCAAGGAACATCTCAGCATGGTCAACAGCATGGTCAACAGCATGAGGAAGACACCAGACTCAAAAGGGAAACCGTCCTCTTCTAGGTAAGATCAGACAGCAAGATCATTACTCTTCTACAAATGTGTACGATATAGTCAAACATCTCCTTGCTCAATGTATCAGCTCTGTTTGGATTAAATGATTCGACAGCTTTTTAAGGACATTTTTGTCATAACGATGCATTGACTGAGTAAGCAGTGTGACTTAAACAAAAAAACAACAGAATACTGTGACTTGTTAAATAGTGCTGATGAGAACTTCTTGATGCTGTTTGGGGTTTGTCGTCTATTTATTGCATGGGGTTCTCCTGCATGTCCATATACAAAATAGTGATGTATATTTCAGGGATTTATGAAGAGAAATTCTTGAGAAATTGTATCAGATCCTCATACAAAATGTAATATAAGACAAAGAGAACATGAGGAAACGCAAAACACTGGTTTTTAACTGATCGTTTCATTTACTGAAGAAACAAGGTTATGCTATGCCTATATCACCTAAGTAATAAAATGTAGTCCCCCACCACCCAAACTTGTTGGAAATAACTGGTTGTCTCACTTTTAGCAGCAACAACTGCAACACAAATGACAGATTTATATTAATGCACTTGTTCTCATTATGGTTTCTGTAGTAACAAAGGACACCGAGGCAAACGCTCCACTAAAACAGATTAATTGTGTGTAATCATTGATATAGTGAGGGTTTAATGTGATCTGATGTTTATTTAGCATTTATGCAACAGTCAGAGATAAACCTGTTTTTTTTTTTCTGCTACAGGAAAGTTTTCAGGATGGATGACTGAGGATCGAGTATTCTTACCCTTAAAATTGACAAGCTGCATTTATTTTGCCTTTTTAACTTAAAGTGAAATTAAAAAGAGAGACGACTGAGGGAACGACAACTGATTTAATGTAAGTGATAATAGGAACTAAATTCTTTCATGGCTGTTCCACAACCATCCATCCATCAATTTTCTACATTGCTTGTCCTGGTGAAGGTCGCGGTGGCAGTATACTAAGTAGGCCAGATCAGACCTCCCTATCTCCAGAGACAGATTCCAGCTCCTCCTGTGGGATTCCCAGGCGTTCCCAGGCCAGCCAGGAGATATAATCCCTCCAGCATGTCCTGGGTTGGCTTCGGGGTCTTCGCCCATGGTAGAGCTGCACAGGCAGCCTCCTGGGTGGCATCCTTACCAGATGCCTGAAGCACTTCCACTGGTTCCTCTCGATCTGGAGAAGTAGCGACTCTACTTCGAGGATTTCCCAGATTACTGAACTCCTCACCCTATCCCTAAGGTGAGTCCGGCAACCCTGTAGAGAGACCTCATTTCCGCCTCTTGCACCTGCGATCTTGTCCTTTTTGTCATTACCCAACGTTCATAACCATAGTTGAGGATAGAGAGGTAAATTGACGTGTAAATCGCGAGCCTTGTCCGAGGACTCCACTCCCACTTCACCACCATGGACGGAAACAACATCCGCAATACCGCAGATGCTCGTGCTCCCTTTTTCCATCCCTCATGAACAAAACCCTGAGGTACTTATACCAATGCTTATACTAAACTAATTATATTTAATGAATAAACATTTTTACCATTGGCATCAGGATGTGCTATTATTGGATAAAGATCAACAGCATGTCCCATCAAGTCTTACTCCTTAAAAATATATAACATTATATAGTAGTATAAAACACATATTTCAGTATATTATGGTCCTCTTGTATTTTCCTTGCCAGTTTTGCTATCTGGCTATGCGCAACTCTGCTTTTTCTCTTGTTGTCTGGGAATGCCGTCCTCTGGTGGGATTTTTCAGGTGCTGGGACTGCTGTTGGTTCCCCAGCCATCAGGAGAAGGATAGAATCTGGCTAGAGAAGGGTATTTTTGATGTAGTCATATATTCTGTTTATTATGTGCAAATAAAATCGGTGATTTTACCTTTGCTGAAAAGATTGTCTGTTCACATGCCTGGTTTCCAAGTCACAGTGGCATGGTGTATCTGGTGAGCATTGCAATGCCAAATCATTTAGAAATAAGAGTTAGCCAAGGAAATTGTTATTAACATAAGTGAAATAGTTGATCACTAAAGTTAATAATTAAAGTTCTACAGTAAGACCTTGAGTCAGGACTGATATGTTAGAAGACCTGGAATGAATGGGGTGAAAGCTTTGGCTAAACCATGCAAACTGCCTCACTGTTTTTAATGTGGTTAAAAAGAATGCTGGAAAGTAAATAAAAACAATTCCTACTATAATACAATCATTCTTGCCTACAGTTAAGCCCATTTCAATTCATTTCCACTGCTTTAATAACTTTGAATTAACCCCAGTGTTAAGGTCACAATACATTATTACAAGGCTTTTATAGCCAGCTTATTTTCTCATCATTTTGCTCCATGGGCTCACATTGTATTAAGTAGCTAATGCCATGAAAATTATTATATCGGAACTGTTTTTGTACCAATACATTTGCAAAACTTGACATTGTCATATTGTCATTATGCTGATGCATTTTATGTAAGTAAAAACATGATGGGGCATGCTGTTATAATCTATAATCTATAATCTATAATGGTGGTGTGCTAGTACCCCAAAATTGATTACATACAGTATAGAACAGCACATTGTGAAGAGTTTTATTCTTCTTGTATTAGAGCAATTTGTTAACCTTTATTTTTTAAATCATTTATTAAAGAATGAGGGTTTTTTTTTTTTTTTTTTTTTTTTAAACCAATTTATGGTTATGGTTACTGTTGTGGAATGCATGTGAAACAAGTTTATTCCTGTTAGCAATTATCAATAACAATTACAAATAATAGTTCCCTCACTAGCCTTTCCTTTATTTTCTTTCTCTTGGTGTGAATAAGACAAAGAAAATGAAGCTTGTCTTGTCTCAGTGAAGCTGCAAAGCTCTCTTCAACACTTTTCCATGGTGGAAATCATAAAGCTTTACTCTACTGTTACTGACCTGTACATTTGCTGCTACTGTACTTGTAAATATTTTTGTTTAATTTCTTGTCACTATTATACACTTTACCTGGCTGCTACTGCAATATCTGCTATGTCCACATATGGTGTAAACTAATCTGCTGAATACTGTAATATATAACACATCATATGTTATGTTTATATTCACAGCATTTAAAAAAATTATATTGTTATTCTTTTTGCACTACCGCGTACATCGGGCACTTCTACACTACAACTATGTACTGGTTGGCGATATACTGTCACTTACTGTGCCCATTGTCCTGTTTTAGTAGTTACTGTACTGTCTTGTGTTGTTTGCACATGTTTGCACGTGCACTTTATGTAGACTGTATAGGTCTTTATTGAGCTCTGTGTTGTCTCATGTGGTTAATGTGTTGTTTAATGTAGCACCATGGTCCTGGAGGAACGTTGTACCAGCTGTATATGGTTGAAATGACAGTAAAAGCCATTGACTTGACTTGGAGACTCCTTCCAATAATGCTAAGTAAACATCTCACAGAAAGCTTTTATCACAATTACACATGGTTTTTAATATGCTTATGCGGAGCTTCCACCATAACAGCCCCTGGTAAATTGTTACTACAAAAGAAATAATGTATTCGAAGCAGTGCATAAACTGCCTATAAACCTGTTATTTGTCTTGCAGCCAGTACTACAGTCAGAGCTGCTGTTAAAGAAAATTAATCAAAACGTTGAGCTATATGACTTGAGAATACTGTGGTCGTCATTATGAATGTATACTCTAAAAAACTGTTGAAATAACTCATATGTCATACTTATGAGTATGGTTAGCCATCTAATATTCACTTAGTAGTTTTGTCTTAATATTTACAATGGCACTTGATTTGTAAGGTGACGTGTATACAATATCATGTTAGCACTGAAGTGTCAGTAAGCTACTCTGAGGGTAGGAGCAGAACCAATTCTGACTTACCCCTAACATGTAAACAAGGAAGAAAAAGTTAGCACCCGAACCGGAATTTTTGTGAGAGCCGAAAACAAAGGATTTTCACTCAGCCGTAATAAGTTAAGCCAACAAATTAAGCCCTTGAATATATGGAATGAATCAGCAAGTCATGGCAGAGCAAGAATAAACATGACTGGGAGAACCCGCTGTATGGTGTAATTTATTTCAAGCTGAATGGTCCATTCAAATAGATCAGCAATATGATTTCTGATTTATTGTATTCTATCTGTTGCTCTCTCTCCTCTCTCTCTCACACACTCTGTAGGAGTCAGACAAGTTTAGCTGTATTACTGGATCACGTGTGCAGGATCTGAGGAGAAAGAAAAAGGAGAGAGGTATGACCAACATTTCCTGTAGCAGCAATCTTGCTAGCTCATTCTTCCTCAGCCAATAACTGCTCAGCAAGCAGAGATTGAGACATACACACGCCCATTGTTAAGCCACAGCGTGTGAGTGAGAGAGAAGAAGTGAGGAAGAAGAAAAGAGTTGCAGAACAATTCCAGAATCTTCCAATTTGATCAGGAAATGAAAGAGAAAAACTGCACTTATTATCAAAACAGATAATCACCATATGTAGGAGAATAGGAGACACAAAAAAAGGGGAAGCAACTAAAAGTAAGGGAAAGTCAGCAGAGTGTGGGTGTGTGAGAGAGAGAGGCAGGTAAGTAATAGAGCAGGAGTGGAGGATGGATGGCTGGTTGAACGAGGTGCAGCGTCGGCCCGTCCTCTATGTATTCTGCAGTTCACTGGCCTTCAGGCTGCTCCAAACACTGCTGAAGTTTCTGCCCAGACCCCACATTGTTAGTCGTGATCCATGGAAGAGCTATAAATGGAAGAATCTCTCTGTGTCACTCGTCCACTCGCTCCTGACGGGCACCTGGGCCATTTTCTGGTGAGTGATGTTCTACTAAATACAATATTTATGTAATGTCCTTTTGGACAAAAGTCATAATGAATTAAACTACAATCAAGGGTCTAACATGGTAAATGCAAAATACAATGTATCCAAAGTATACAATGTGTCAATGTATAATTACTGGTGTGTGTTGTGTACAAAGTTGAAAATTCCATAAAATACAGGAACTAGAAAAACATGTCAGACAGGCAGTGGGTGGGAATGTTTCATAAGAATGAGTGAGAAACAGGAGCAGTTGAGTGTTTTCCCAGGTAGCACAGCAACTGTTTAAACACAACACTGTCCAAAATGGGGATATTTGCATGCACCATTTGAAGCACCTTTTTAAAATATTGGATTGAACTCAAACTTTAACAGAAGGTAAAAGTCTGAAATTAGTAATTAAAAAAAAAGCATGCATCCTAAATGAGATGTACAAGCTTAAGCTCAACTTCAGTAACCATAACAAAGTACTTTGGTGCTTTAAGTTATTCAAATAAAATAAAATTCAAATAAAATGCCAAATTCTTTTTGTTGTGAGAACTGTAAACCAACTGTGAACTAATGTTTTATAGCACAAGCTTTGGCAATACAAATGTGAAACTATTTGTCATTTCAAAGTCAAGCAGCTTGAAGAGACTTGACTATGTCAAGTCAACAGACAGTGATTTTGTCAGGCTTATAGAACAGTCTCTCCTGGATTTTGTGATCGCAGAAGTGAACGCAAAATCAAGCAAACTTGACCAGATTTTCTGCAGATTTGGGCCAAAAGTCATCATGTGACATCATCACAACAAACAAGCAGTCAAAACCCTCTTCAATTCACATGTGTCCAACATGAGTACAGCTAAAAGGTCTCATTTACCAACAAACATCACTGCGAAAGATTTCGTGGACTTGCAGTTTTGCCAATTCAAGTCATTTTCCTCAAAAAGCACAAAAAAACTTTGCAAATTGCATCTCAAATTTTGAAAAAAGACACAGCAAAATCAAGTATTTTTGGCCGGAACAATCACAAAAAAAACCTCAGCGAAATCCTGTACAGACTGATAGAATGTCTTCATATGCTGTAGTGTTACAATTTCCCTTCAATAGAACTAAGGAGCCCAAACATCTTCCAGCATGACGATGCCCCTGTGCAAAAAGCATGATAAAAAATCCCAACACAGTATTTTTGAAAGATGTTCAAAGGAGAGCAATGTGTTTCGTTACTCACTGAAGAGCCTTTGTATCATTTCTCATCAGTGATTGTTTGTGTCTTCTTGTTGGTGTGCTCAGTGTTTTTCAGTATCCAGTGATGGTATATGAGTTATACTCGTCCTTCACTCCTGTCTCATATCTGCTTGTCGTCGTCTCAACAGGTCAGTCATCATGTTTTTCTCTAATACGTTGTACACTATGTTACACATACAATTCCAAACCATGCACAGACTACACGAAAACATAATGTCTCCAGTACCTAGTGGCAAAAGCATTAAATAAAACCCTGCTGGCTGTCACACAATGCTGTGTGTTTTTTATGTGACTACAAAACCATTTCTCACAATACGACTTCTCAAAATTAAAGTCCAAAGCGTGGACTGTAGTGCTAGACAATTGTCCCAGATTTTGAATAAGTATTTGTCTTTCTTCCTGTCCTAAACTTGAGAAGGTTTTGTCCTTCAAAAAAACATCACATCTTGAAAATCCAGTTTGGTGGGATGAATTTTGCTGATACAAGACTATGATAAATGTGTTTTATTTTAGCTTCCTTCGAGGTAACCTGTTTAATTAAACTCCATCCTGTCTGGGTGAGCTAAACAGTGTCTTATTAAATTCACTCAGGTGTGCTTTAGAATTTAACAAACCAAACCTGTGTTTGTCCAATCCATGTCAGACAAGATAGCTCATGAAAATATCTACAATGTTTTGGAATTTAGCTTTTTTTTTGGATTGGGAAGTGGGATTAAACATGGGATTATGAGTTAGATGTGCAACAATACACAGGTATTATAAAGAATACTTGATTGTTAACTGAAAAAGTTGGCCATAAATACAATAGGAATGGGTGTTTACAAAAGAGCTGAAACCATTAAATGGTCAGGTTAATAAGTATGGAAAACATTATAAATCCACTGTTCAAAACTAAATAGGATTACCTGTGGTAGTTTGACAGGAGGCCTCTCTGTTTGGTGTAACTGCCAAATTCATTCATCTTCAGTAACCATTTTATTTCGATCATGGGGAATCCGGAGCCTTTCCCAGGAACCCTTGGAGCTAGGTGGGAAGACACCCTGGATGGGATGCCAGTCCATCACAGGGTACCTTGCATACACATGTTTTTGGGAGGTGGAAGGAAACCTTGAGGAACATCATGCAGTCAAACTCCATACAGACAGTTCACCAAGTTCAGGATCAAACAGGAAACCCTGGAGCTGTGAGACTACCTGCTGCACCACATTATTGTCTTACCGCAAGCAATGCAAGGCAATTACTTAAACTTCTGAGTCTCCTGAGGTCATTTTACAGTGCAGAGAGAGAAAATATCTAACAGACATCAGTCCTTACTATTTCTCTATTCCATTTTCCAATTCCCAAGTACAAGTAATAAAAGAACTGTAAGTCACTGATCATTTTCCCTTGCTTAATGTGAACCTATAACCAATTTGATGTACCCCGGGGTGTCCCAAAAGTGTCCTCAGGGTGTCCTCTATATGATTGCCATTTCTTCGTAAACAGACACAGAGTCGTCTCTCCCAACTTTGGCTCCCAGTTTGGCAACAGTTTTGTGTGTGACGTGCTTGCAATGTTTCCTGTTAAAGTCCATTGCAACCTTGCGATTGCTTCCTGATCGAGGCATGACAATGATTTCAGTGTTCTTCTTTTGTCAAAGGCGTTCGTAAAGGCGATCTGAAAAATATAGATAATATAAAAGACATTTTGGTAATGTGTTAATTTCCCCTATGTATGGAGACTTTTGGGACACACTGTATTTGGATGATAATGCTTGAGGTTTGAACTGGAAACCTCTCTCACATAATATCAAAAGATAATTCATTAAACTAAGATAAAAAGTCAGATCTTATCTGAAAGTTGTCGCTACTAGTTATTATCCAGTCCCATCCAGCGTGTATTCCCACCTCATGCCCAGTGTTGCGGGGATAGCTCCATTATCTACTGCAACCCTGACCAGAATAAAAGTTATTGATGAAGGAATGTATAAAATGATCATCAACCCAACCTATAATTGCAGTTTGAAAATTCTTCCCTTTGCACTCAAAACTCTGAACTTTTTTTCTTTTTTTGTCAGGGTATTTCATCCAGGATGCTGTAGACATCATCGTTAGTGGGTATGCACGAGAATCATGGGAGTTTCTGCTTCATCATGGGATGGTAAACCAATTGCTTCGGATACAGTATAATCTTCCTGTTCAAAAGTGTGGACACAACTATATTGAATATATTTTTCATTGTCTTAAAGACATTTTGATGAAGACATGCCCTACATGACCAAAAGTATGTGCACACCTGACCATCACACCCATATGTGCTTTTTGAACATCCTATTCCAGATGTAGTCCCCTTTGCCTTTATAATAACCTCCACTCTTCCACTGGATTTTTGAGCATGGCTGTGGGAATTTGCTCATTCATCAGGGGACATCAGGCAGTGATGTCAAGTGAGAAGAGTATTTGTGCAGTCAACGTTCCAGTTCATCCCAAAGGTGTTCAATAGACTTGAGTTCAGGACTCTGTACAGGCCTCTTGAGTTCTTCCACTTCAACCTTGGCAAACCATGTCTTCATGGACCTCGTTTTGGGCATTGTCATGCTGGAGCATGTTTGGGCCCCTTTTGTTCCAGTGAAGGAAAATTGTAATACTACAGTATACAAAGACATCCTATACAATTGAGTGCTTCATAATTTGTGGCAATAGTTTGAGAAAGAACCACATCTGTGTGTGATGGTCCACATACTTTGGTCATATAGTGTACTTCACATTTCTCTAAATCTTCGCATTGCAGGTGATATGGACTTTCCTGTATGCTGTTCTCACGAGTCACTATGTGGCCGGCGCTGTGGTGGCTCTGTTTGTCGAAGTGAACAGTGTATTTCTGCATTCACGGCTCATGTTCAAAATGGCAGAAGTGGCCAAAGACTCGCACCTCTACACCATTAACAAATTTCTCAATGTCTCAACGTACATCAGCTTTCGTCTGGGGGCGCAGTTCTACCTGACGTGGTATATACTGGTTAACTACTCTTGGTTGGATCATGCTGGGTATTTCCTGGCATCTATGATGCTCATGAACATCATGATCCTTGTTTATTTCTACCGTCTACTGCGAGCAGATTTCTTCTCAAAGCGCAGCCAATCAAACGGCATCCGCAAATTTGCCCAGGACTAAAATGCCAGAGGGGAATATTCAGAATACTGAACATCAGTCTCAAGTCACAAAGCGAACCTCTGCATTTCACACTGGAGTCTAGTTTAAGGTTTTCAGTTCACATTGCTGACTGATATACAACACTCAACTGCAAACTGTAGCACTTTTTCCCTTGCAGACAAATCACAAACGCCACATGTGAATTTGACACTTTTTACACATTGTTTATTTAAATGTGGACTTTTCACATGTAGAGGATGCGTTTTTATTTTTATCATCTTAATCCTGAGTTTGATCTTGAACTGTTTGGTGACTGTTTGGAGTTGTTCTCCACATGCTTGTATGCACAAACGTGCTGGTATGTGTATTGGCTATGCTAAATTGCTGCTAGGTGTTACATGTATGCATGGTGCCCTGCTGCGGATAAGCATCCCACCCAGGGTGAATTCCCGGCTCATGCCCAGTGAAGTCCCTGACTACATGAAAACACATGAAATGTGATTTGTCTTTAAGGGATAAACACTTTATCAATGTAGGTCCATTAGCTGCAACTGAAAAATCCAGGAAAAGTGTTCTGCAAATTCTGCAATCCCTCATAAAAATATTGATCTATTTTGGGTGGAAAAAAGAAAGTGTGAAATTAATTTGATCTCTAATCAGCTTTGTCAAGCATCTAAAAATATTTGAAGTCAAGCTATTCAAAATTCATTCAGTTTGAATCACATATTTAAAGTGTTTTAAATCTCAAGTCTTCATAACAGCAGATATCCAGTCTGAGACCTGAGAGATAAAAACGGTTCTGACACTGAGCAGAGAACACATTTTAACTATCTGCTGCCCTCCAGGGCAGCAATTAGTGTGATGACACCGCAATAGTGAACCCTCAGAAAAATAAACACCATGTTCATGTGCAAGATATAGATATATAAAAACCTACAAACATCTTCAATTAAATGTAATGTAATGCAATGTGGCCATTAGAGTTAAGGTGCATTGAATATTGAACAATTAAACATTTTATTCTAGGTATTTAGATTTTTGTAGGGTATTATTGTTCATTTAAAAAGTATGTGTGTATAAAGGAGGATGCTTTAATGACTTCTAAATAAAAATAAAATCATTATTGCTCTTTCCTAACCTGCACAAACATCACACACTTGAAGCACTAACTTCCATTTTATATCCATACAGATGTGCTAATTTTATATATTTGAAATAATTACCTTTATCATAGATTTTTTTCTAGCTATTACAGTAACACCTCCCTTTAGTGTAGCCACATGCACTTTTCTAGTTTGCTCAAAATCAGTGTGTTAAAGAACATTTGGTCTTACATCACTTTCTGGATGTTTATTTCAGTCAGTTACCTACCCAAACACTTTATGCCCAAGGAATCCAGAGACAAGAAGCGTTCACTATGGCAACACAGTGCATGTTGAAAATTGTTGTTTTTTTTTTTTTTTTAAGTGTAACATTACACTGATCACTGCTGTTGGTTTTGTCACTGTTCAAAAACGTCCTGTGAATTCTTAAACACGATACACAATACCACCTTTATGTAACAACCACCCTGTGCAGTGTTATGATCAGTTTTTTGACTATGCATTTTATATTAGTGTTAGTCTTAGTTTCATTTAAAGTTATACAAATAGCATAAGTTGTAAATTTAGCCCAATCTTTGCTTTTTTTTTGGGGGGGGGGGGGGGGGGGGGGGGAGCACTAACCTCAGATGTGTGATTAAAGGGATAAACTGTGCTCTCAAAATATATCCATGTAAATAGGCACTGCGCCTTTGCATGCCGTTTTTTTTATATCACTCCAGATCCTCCAATGTAAGAACATTTTAAAACACACATTCAATTAATACACACCAGGAGTAAATAAATACATAAAACACTGTTTTTACAAGCATTTATTCTTCTGTACACATCACCAAGAGCAGTTTAGATGATGCCAATCTGTAAGAAGAAAAAAATAATTACACATGAACATTGATGAAATTGCAGTGTACAGGAAAATGTGAACAGTCTGGAGCATCAGTGGTTCCTTTGAATGCATCAAAATTCATTCAGTCAGACATGATGACATCATGTGCTCAAGTCATTAAAACTCCTAGCATAAGGTGGCTCGTCTCCTGTTCTGCTCAGAGCTCAAACACGACAGTCCGCACCAGCGCAAGACTCGAATTCTTCCACTAAAATACGTCTAACGTTAAAGGGTAAATCCCTCCAGGAATTACCTTAACCTTGCATTTCCCAGGGACCAGGAATTATTACACATTTAGGCAATATAAATAAGAAAAGTATGAGTGCAAGTACTAGGTCTGTGTGAATGGTGAGAATTTAATAGGTTTATCAAAAAATCAACCAATTAATAGATATGCATATTTCAAATATAATTTTATAGTTATTACACATTTCTTATTTAGCATTTAAGCACCTCTTTCATGCACTGCATACGCCATTAAGAGGACAACACAGAGTGAATGATTATTCATCTGTGTACTATTAGTAACTTATTTTATGGAAATTCTTTCTTTTGGATTACTTCAGGTTATTTAGTATCCCCCATGTCTTGACAGTTTGGACCACTTACTTTGTTGGCAACATCCAGTGCATCGTAATCTGGTGCCAGACGAACGTATGCCTTCTTTTCACCGTCGGGCCTAAACAACACAAATACCATTAGAATATTTTACCAATCACAAATTGCCACAAATCCATAAACACAAGACTTCCTGTGGTTCAGTGGTTCCTTTGAGAACATCATAAATCAGAGTTATTCATTGGTTTACATCATTACACAGAAGGAGGCTGAAAAGTAGAAACCAAAATGGCTGAAGCTGCACCTGATGAGCGTGTTGACTTTGGCCACATCGATGTCGTACAGTTTCTTGACGGCGTGCTTGATCTGGTGCTTGTTGGCTTTGACGTCAACAATGAAGACCAGAGTGTTGTTGTCCTCGATCTTCTTCATGGCTGACTCGGTGGTCAGGGGGAACTTAATGATTGCATAATGGTCCAACCTGAACGTGTAGGAGGACATCAGAAACGAGACTGTTATAGACATGCTGCCAAGAATTAAACCAGCAAACACCACACTACGTAATAAAAGATATGAGGATGCATCAGTATTCAAAAAGCTGTAATCATAAAAGGTCATGCTTTGATCGCAATTCCCATCATTTGCATCCAAAATATGCAGAAAAGTCTCTGCGACCCTAAACACACAATAGGGGCCACAGGGAGAAACCAATCTGAGGGTTTTTCCCCCTGCGCCTATTTAAAAAAAAAAAACTTCTCATTCTGAGTTTAACAATTTTGAACCATTTTATTTGGAAAATCTGTACATGCTAACGAGCCAAAAACAAAAAAAAATAAAGTACATATTTTAAATAGAAGTGAAATGTATCTCACTGTAGTTATACTGTATGACAATTGTTAAAGAATTTTTTTTTACATTAAAAAACCACTAAGCAACACTACACAAAAAAATCATGCTGCGTAATTATACAACAGCAAACTGGTATTTTATCTTGTTTAACTCCATATATTTTAAATAATTCTTTTAATTTAATAAACACTTTTTAAAACTTGTTTCCATGTGCTAAAAAAAAGTTGAAAGTTGTTAGTATAATGCATTAAGTTATTGTATGTATATTTAAAGTTATGATGGTGTAAAAATCTGGCATAGTGAAGCATAAGTTAAATTCTGCTGCAACCTATTTATGAACCCGATTATCTGACTTGCTTTGTGTAGATTTAAATTAAGATGCGTTAACTAGAGTTTTTGCCGAGTAAGTCACGCTTTTCGAGAATGACCAGACAGGGGGTACTCCAGGACCAGGGTGGTGAACACATAGACCCTCAAAAGGGGGACTTTGCCCCCTTTTCGGTCAATAAACTCACTTGTTCCTGCGTGGTGCACTCTTCCTGGGGTACTTGGGCTGCCTCCTCAGACGCAGAGTCTTGGGTCTTCGGAAAGTAGGGCTGGTCCTGACCTTCTTCTTCCTGTGGCTGTGCACTCCCTTCAGCACAGCCTTCTTGGCCTTCAGAGCCTTCGACTTGGCCTCGGTCTTGACTGGGACAACTGTGGAAATAAGTATGGAAAGCCAACAGATTGAACACAAAGGTACAGTATTATACGGCAGAGACAAATCCATACAAAAATATATATTTAGTGAACACATGGCCAGATCTGAGGAGTGACCGTCCAAACGAACAAAATATCTAACGTTGTTCCCAAACTTTTTTTGAATTAGCACTGTTCCAAATGATGGATATTCTGTTGTAAGATGTCCAACGTCAAACTGTTAGGAGCTGTAACGTGTTACGAGAAAATAGCAATGATTTCACCCCCAATCACGATCTGAATTTAAACACTGATCTGGACAAGGTGTCGTATGAACCTAAGAAACACAGACCTGATAAAGCATAATTTTGTTCTCTATAATATAATCACTACAGCTCAGTGTCTTTACAGTCTTGGTGTTTTACAACAGAACAACCATCATTATTCCCTAACGTTTACCGACATGTCACTTGTACAAGTCTGGAAGAACTCTTTCCTATACAGCTAACGAGCACACAGCTTTGAGGACTTCAGCTCCTACAATAAGACAAAATTATTCAAATATTTAAGGCAGAAATCCACCAAATCGATCGTGCTTGGTAACACTTTTGAACGTTTATGTGTTGTGAACGCAACATTAGCCTTGACTCTCATTCACGTGCGATTACCTCAGAGTAGTAACCGGCTAACCAAAGTAATCGCAAGTGTTTAAGTATCTACTTGAATGTTAAATTCAAACAAAGTGCATGAAAGTGAACATACATTTCAGTACATTTTCATAATCACGGTCTACCATGATGGTACTATCTACCAAGAGCAAGACGTGACTAGAGCTAGCCATTTAGAGCCAGCTAAGCTAACGTGTGCCTCTGCACAGTGGACGTTTTACCCGTGCGACATTTCATGAGATTATAAACAGCATTACGGCTGTGTAAATGGCCCCAAACGGCCATATGTACAAACATAACGGCTTCCATAACCATCACGACAAATATCGAGATCAAAGTCTGTGGAATAATACTTGTTTTTAAGGAATAATTAATCAGAAATCGCGCACCTTCCTTCTTCGCCTTCGGGGCCATGTTGAGAAAGGAAGAACAGAGGGGTTTCCTGGTCTATTTTGCAGGGGTTCGGCAGTGTGCACTTATCGCGAGAAGATAGCGGTGCTTTATGGGTAATGTATTTAATTCTGTAGTACTAATTCTCGCCAGCAGAAGGCAGGGTTTGATGGTGAACGCTGAGCGCATTTTGTCTGAAACTGGTTAATGGTGCCGTTCAAGTTAGTTAAAATTAGTTTCTATAATATAATATTTAAAGGAATATCTTGACTTGTATGAGTCACTGCAAGAGAAGAGAGAATAACGGTGTCTTGTGGGGTGTTTGAAATTCATAAAACTCGAAGGAGGCTTATTATACTGCATATTTTCAGGTATGTATCATTTGTGCCTGTTTATTTGGTTTATTTGTAATAATCACAATTATTGAATGTAGAATCTGGTTATGTCTTTTGTGAATTTCGCCTGCCCCCCCCCCCCCCCCCCTTCTTATTAGGCTAGTAAAGGAAAAATAGTAAAGATTTAATAATTTTTCTGTAAATTCATGAATATACAAGTATTTAGTTCCTTAGTTTTGTTTATGGTGAGGTTAATGCTGTTTTAAAAAATAATGTGTTCATACTATAGGCCAGGAGTTACAGTAAAAAAAAGAAAACCTCTCAAAACCACTAAGGAAATATACATTTTTCTAACTGTTGAAAAAAATAATAATAGGCATATTGTTTAAATGTGTACAGTAAGATTTTGGGTGTGCAATAATATTTTGAGTTGAGAGTTGGCCTATTTTTAATTTCTGAACTTTTCATCCAAAGAAAGCCCTTTTTTAGTAAAAAAAAAATAAAAAATAATAATGAGAATAATAATTCATTAACATTTTACATTATTTATACATTGTTTATAGCACAATAACTTTGATAATGTTATGATGTTGACCACTGTAACAAAATTGCAGATCCCCTGGCTCTACTTCACAGTGAAGTATCACAGATCCTCAGAACCATGGCTTAGTCAAAGTATATAGAAAAACAACAACAACAACAACAATAATAATGATAATAATACTAGGGGGCATGGTGGCTAAGTGGTCAGCACATTTGTCTCACACCTCCATTCATTGTAGGCTGATTGGACAAATTGTCCATAGTGGGTGAAAGATTGTGCCCTGTGATAGGTTGGAACCCTGTCCAGGGCATCCCCTGCCTTGTGCCCTGAGTTCCCTGGGATAGGCTCCAGGCTCCCCCACAATCCTGTGTAGGATAAGCGTTATGGAAGATTGATGGAATGGATACTACTACTACTACTACTACTACTACTACTACTACTACTACTACTACAACTACTACTACTACTACTACTACTACTACTACTACTACTACTACTACAACTACTACTACTACTACTACTACTACTAATAATAATAATTCTTAAGAGTAGTCTGTTAAGCTGTAACATGAAATGAAGAGACCTGAAAAAAGTATTACACAATAATGTGGAATAAGTAAATAATTTGCACTTGACTTATTTTATATAATATATAATAAACTCCAGAATTGTTGGAACATTTCATGTAGATTAGAAAAAAAAAACATATTTCACATAAATAATGCATGCATTGAGTGAGGTCTTAAGCTTAAACATATGCATGTACAGTATAATTTTTTACTGAGCACTGAGTCTCTTCCTGTAATGTCTAACAATCTTGTTCCTTGGTCTAATTCTCCACGCAGAACATTTTAAACTTTTTAAAGTTCTTAAGATTGTGGATCTGGACTGTTCGCTTTATTTCACACTACAGATTTTCACTCAGCTTCAAATAGAGCTGTGGTCATTGCAAATTAGTGATTTTTTTTTGTCCCGCAACAATTTCTGTGTTGATCTGGAGGTATATTTTTAGTCATTCTGCTTCTAGATTAATGTTAACAAAAGTTCAATTCAATTCAATTCAATTTTATTTGTACAGCGCTTTTTACAATAGACATTGTCTCAAAGCAGCTTTACAGAAATATCAACATGGTATACAGATATTAAAGGTGTGAATTTATTCCAAAAGTAATCATATATTAATATTTAACTAATGCTTTGATACTGATGAATTAATCCATGCACTAAGCCTTAAAGCTTCAGGGAATAATGAAGCAAAATGAGTTATGATGTTAATATTTAGCTATTACCATTATTAATATTGGTCAGTTTATAAGTCAGCGGCTGTTCATGTGGATGCGTCATTATTTCCTGATGCCCAAAGTATTAATTCATCATTATGAAAGCATTGGTTAAGTATTTGTGAATGTTTAGTAAAGTGTTATAGGTGAGTAATTAGCCAGGTCTTAACCTCTAAACAGATGCAACCAGGTTTGGGTATAGCCCCAGAATATCAAACATTCACCACAATAGTTAGGCTTTTTTTTTTCTTTCATGTATGCAATTCTTTTTTGGTGTTCATGTAGCCACCCTTACCATCCTCCTCATTATATCTTCAACTGTTCTTAACTTTTCAAACTTTATATGGTCCTCATTGTGGTTATATTACGCCACTTTTCCAGTTCTTGAATCTGATTGGTCAGAAGATATTGATTCATTTTATATTAACAGCAGCTCTGACAGTAATTCTGGCTGCACAGCAAATCACAGATTTATATTAATGCACTCATTATAATGCAATCATTTCTATAGTGCTTACGAATTATTTATACGGTGAAATTTTCTGTAAGGAGATGTTTTTAGCACTTATGGAAGGAGTCTCCAGGGTCAGCACTTTCTAAGAATTAAAACTTTAAATCTTCAGGATAGATCACTTTGTGCTTTCCAGTGTCTCAGTTATATGACAAGCTGCATTTTATGTCTTATTAATGTCAATAGAGAAAAAAAAAAGAGGCTGATGATGGAATGGCTGTTTATAACTGTTATGATGTAAGAGATGATAGGAACTAACTTGTTTTTTGGACCTTCCATGTACCTATTAATGGATTAAAAAGTACAATGTGTCATTTTTTACTAAATACAGTATTGGCATTGGCAATGCTGCGGTGTAAGAGGAATAAAACACTTTGGGATGTGACTAATGGTGAAAAGGCAGCACTGGAGTTTCTGGAGAGTGGGAGTCATTTAAAAATTTGAATCATTATGTGCATTATGTTATTATGTAATCCTTATGTTGTTGTTGTTATTATTATTATTTTATTTTATTTTATTTTTAAACAAATCTCTTGAAGGCTAATTCTTACCTGATGTTTTACATGCATTTTGTTTGTGTGTCCCAAGCAGCCCAGGTATGAATTCTTTACCACCTATACGAGAAGACAGGATCATCCATGAGCTCCCACTGGTAATCTTCACTCTGTCTAACATTCCTTATGCGCACTCATTTGTGGAATATTATCACTGTACAAGCTTTGACGCTAAATATGCCACCTTGTTTTTTTGGCCCCTTATCATTTGCCCTTGATTAAGAAAGGAATTAAACACGGTGACATGCTGTTCTAGGAAATTAATCCACAGTAGGGCGGTGTGACATGGCCTGACACAAAGTGGAGCTACTGTTTATTTATTTATTTACACATTCTGAAGTGTTTTACTCTCTTTATGCCACAACAGTTTGCCATTTGCCAGCCATTACATTTTTGAATTTATTAATGAACGACACATTATAATTTTTAACCATTTATAGTTACATTTAATGTAGAACATCTATGGAATCACATCCACAAAGTGGAAAACTTAATGCCTGACACTGGCGACTCCTTCCATAAACGTTTTTTTTTTTTTACAGAAACCTTCACCATATCAAGGTTTAGACATTTATCTTTTTTAAATAACAACACATTTTTAAAAAACATGTTTACTATTAGGCTTAGATTTCACAGTGCTGTTTTATCAAATTAATTTAGAAAGAAAATGACATTTAATACAATAATATATTATACAGTACTGTGCAACTAGGCTGTCATTGGTTTGCTAACAAATAAATAAATAAATAAATAAATAAATAAAAATTTAATATTTAAAGGTTTAAGCTGAATTTAATACCCGATGATAATCAAATACCTACATTCCCTTTAAGAACTTCACTTTATTCTATTTAATTTATACAGGATAACCCTTTTCTGTTTCTAATTGGTCTGTTGTTTAGTATTTTAACAGAGATGCTGCAGTGCACACCAAAGCCGACTTCCACGTTACTGTTCAAAATGCAAGTCAGAGGTCAGACTCACTGAGGTAAGTCCCATTACAAACTCTCTTTCTGATCAAAATAGGGCTTTTCATTGGAAATACAGTGCCCCCCACTAATATCGGCACCCTCGGCAAATATGAGCAAAGAAGGCTGTGAAAATTTTTCTTTATTGTTTAATTTTTTGATCTTTTGTTCAAAAAATAAAACACATGGTGGAAATGGGCATTTTCAATGCTTGTGCTATATTTTTATACACACTTCCCATTTTGTGAAGCTCAACAACCTTTTGCCGCACATCACAGCTATGTTCCTTTGTCCATTGTTATGAATGACTAAGGGAATTTGGCCTACGTGTTACCTCATATTTATACCCCTGTGAAACAGGAAGTCATTATTGAACAATTTCCTGTTCCTAGTCAACCAAGTGTACTAAAAAATGTAAAATATCAATGTGAATATACTTCAAATATATTTTTCTCATATGAATTCATGGGGTGTCAGTAATTGTTGCACACCTATATTTAACCGAGATTTTCTTTTATAAACCTGTGTTGTATTTGCAATTGTTTAATATCCATGAGAGCAGAGTATTTTTGTGTATTCTTTGAACAAAAGATCAAAAGGTTAAACAATAAAGACAATTTTTCACAGACTTTTTTACTCATATTTACCAAGGGTGTCAATATTAGTGGAGGGCAGTGTACAGTATTCACGTAAAGTTTGAAAAATGCTGTCATTTTGTCAATAGATTCACCGTAGCCAAAGTCATAGTTGTAGGTGATGTCGCTGTGGGGAAAACAAGTTTGATCAACAGGTAAGCAGTGCAAAATATTCTTTAATTCTATATAATTCATAGAAATATAAAGGAGAGTAAAATAAATGAGAAGGCGATTTAAATCGTTAAATTAAAAAATGCTTTGATATATTTTGCAGACGTTAAGCTGGGAGGACTTGTGAAAATTGTGATGAAATTAACGTTTGAACGCCTTTTTGCTCTAAGGTTTTGCAGGGACACTTATGAGAAAGGCTACAAAGCCACCATCGGAGTGGACTTTGAGATGGAGAGGTTTGAAATCCTGGGAGTGCCTTTTAGTCTGCAGCTGTGAGTCATGAGTCACTGTGGAAAGAAATAGATACACAGAAATATATCAATATACAAAGCACACACATAAAACAACAGGGCTACTATTGTGTATTGAATGGTAACGTGTATCTCGGAAAATCCATCAGATATTGTTGCAGTTGAATTGCCTTGGCTACCTTCCTGCAAAAATTCTGTTGTGTTAGGAGCCAGCTAAACAAATGCAGCAGTTAATACTGTCAGTTTGCCTAAAGATGTCTAAAACCATGCTAGCTAAGGGTGTGCCTTAATCTGCCTCCTAGCTCCCTAGGCCGTGAATCAGTATATCGTGTACACGAGTTCGGGCACTGGTAAGAACCCTGGCTCATTACACATTGAAACACTGATGACTCAATTTCCAACAAGATTAATCCATACTCGCTTTGTAAAACATCACCACTGGCATTTATCACCAACAGGCAGGCCCGATATCTTTCTGACATTATATTTCATATAAATTTGTTAGCTTAATCACAAGCATTTCTGTCATGGTACTTCAAGCAGGTTTGTAGGCTAACTAGAGAATTTTTTAAAATCTTTGAAACTTAAAAGTCATTAGGCTCAAACAAACCATATGTAAAGTAAAAAAACCCCTCTGATGTAAGTAATCATCTGAGAGCTACAAGAACAATAACAGGCTACTTAGATTTGTATATTAAGTTGGCTGAGAGTTCGGCTGCCTTTTCTTTTGAGGCTGAGAGGCTTCAGAAAACATGACGTCATTTCCAGTAAGGGAACATAGTGAGCATTGATGCGCCCTGGTTTTTGTGGTGCACTGTAGGATTTTTTAGTGAGCGAACGGAAGGATTTTGCGATTGAGAGACAGCCCTTAAAATGGCCAACTCCCTGATCAGTGCCCTGACTACTGAACTAGGGAGCTGATTGAGACGCACCCTAAGTGTGATTTCCTTACACAGTGAGTGTCACGCTTTGATCAAGTTCTCGTATAGCTATGTGCTGTAGCGAAACAGACTAAGCCTAAATGTTAGAGAAACCTGATGATATATATCTGCAGTATGTTTATGCTCAAATACATTTCAACAATTTGACAGGTTGATAAATTGTTCTGGGTTGCGGAGTGTAAACCTCATTCTTTAGACTGTTAGGAATAATAAAATATGGAATAAATGAAATTGTAATGAAGACAATTTCCTATTTAGTTCTGTTATTATTCCTGGCACACCATGTGTATTAATGATATTATAAAACAAAACAATCATTTGAATCAAAAAACAATAGATGCAATACTATGTGATAAAATAATTTAAGAAATACATATTTTCAGTAATTCATGATGGTAAATGGTTTGTTTAATGATGTGTGGTCTGTGTAGGTGGGATACTGCAGGTCAAGAGAGGTTTAAATGTGTTGCTTCCACCTACTATAGAGGAGCACAAGGTAATAACAGATATAATGCTTGGTCTATTATGCACAATTACTTTTAGAACTAAAACATAGGTCAAATCTTTGTTTTTGTTTTTTTATGATCTTCAGCCATCATAGTGGTGTTTGACTTAAGCAACTACTATTCCCTTGACCATGCAAGGTAACATCAAACAATATCACACATTTTCCTACTAACTACATAGATGTAAGTATGTTTTTGTCTGTTGGATGTCACATGTTTTTACTTCAGGCAGTGGCTTGAAGATGCCATGATAGACAACGATCCTTCCAGTGTGTTGCTCTTCCTCGTAGGGACGAAGAAAGACCTGAGTGTGAGTTAATGATCTGATAATTCCTAAGAAATCATTCCAACATGCATGAACGATGCAGTGATAGTCTCTCTCTGTCTCTCTCTCTCTCTCTCTCTCTCTCTCCCTTTCTCTCTCCAGCCTCCAGATGTGTTGGCTCAAATGGAGCAAGAAGCCATCAGGTTATCAGAGGAGATAAGAGCCGAGTACTGGGCCGTGTCTGCTCTGTCAGGTAGGGCACGTCATTGCAGGACAATTTCTTGTGCTTGAAGTTCAAACGTCTGCTTCAGGCTATGATTTTTCCATTTCACAGAGATTCCTTTTGGGGTTTTTTTCTGTATAGGAGAGAGTGTGAGGGATTTCTTTCTCCGGGTTGCATCACTGACCTTTGAGGCACGTGTATTAGCTGAACTGGAGAGGAACAATAATAAACAAGTGGACGGTATTGTTAGTAAGTGTCCTTCTTTTAATCAAGCTTGCAGTCTGTAAGATGCAGTCAGTCTCTGGCCAGAAATTTAAAGCCCCAACCACACTATACAGTTGAAGCCAAAAGCTGACATACACTTAAGCTAAAGACATTCAGTCTCAATTTAATGAGACTCCACTCATTTTATGTTGCCATACATTTCCTGTGTTATGTCAATTAGGGTAACTATTTTATTTCCATAAGAGTTAAATTAAAAAAATAATAACTAAGAGACATTTATTTCATACACGTTGTTAATATGCTAGTAAACACTTGAGGTAGCCTTCCACAAGCTTCTCACAATATTTGGCTGGAATTTTTGCCCATTTCTCCTGACAGAACTCAGTCTAGTTTGTGGTCCTTCTTGCTCAGACAAACTTTTTTCAGTTCAGTCCATATATTGTCTATGGGATTCAGGACACGGTTTGTGTTGGCCACTCCAATACTTTCACTTTGTTTTTACCACTTTAAGCCATTTTGTTAAGCCAACTTTGAAGGTA